>NW_010169423.1:412-12397 GCF_000695765.1 Mesitornis unicolor
GTTAGTGATTATTACTCATGGATGTAAAGTGGGACTGAAATTTTGAAAAAAAGTTCCCTCACCTTTATCCCTCAAATAAGACATGCTGAAGAGTAAATGCATCTAGCACTCCGGTATATTTGACCTGGTGAAACTGATGATGATGATAACAAGAACAAGAACAAGAACAAGAACAACAACAAAAATCACAACAGCTTTGGACAGTTTTGAAGGGGGATAGTAATAGTACACCAGAATTACACTTCTGACTCCAAGAAGCACTTAATTATTTAGACAAATTAAAGTAATGTTGACTTCTGTTTCCCATGTCCTGGTGACAGGCAAGAAGGGTTGTCCCAGACTTGCTTTATCTTTCTATTGCCAGCAATAACATATTTCATCTTAAGTCTAATGAAATAATTTCCTTGACACAAAGCCAGTTTTTTCTTTTATTTTGCCCAGAAAAATAAAAAAAGAGTGATGGCCAATGTAAATGTTTTTAGAATATTTTTTGAAGAAATTGATGATGCTTTTGAGTTAATTCTTATCAGCTTAATACAATACAATATGCAAAGCAAATACAATGCTTTTAATTATTGACTTTTTAACACTTGCTTATTCAGTACAAGAACTTGCACTATGAAGTGTTTATCATGAAAAAAAAACCGACATTAAATTACTCAAGAGCACTTAGACAAGTAACTGTATCTCTAAATCCTGGATAAAACAGTCATTTTGGAGGGAAATTACTGCTTTTGATAAAGATTTCCTTGACACTGATCTTTTTGATTTACTTTTGGTTTTCTTCATAATTTTTTTTCTGTTCATAACTCCAATTTTCCTTCTACAGGAAGTTGTGTATTTTGCTGAAATCATGCCAGTTCCTCCAGCTTTTCTTAAAAATACACTTATCACCAGGAAAGCTAAATCTCTAATGCTTATTTTTCATTAATATTAGGCATACTGCATCTTTTGCGGATGCGATAAAGTGTGCTTAATTGCTGCACCAAATACTTTATTTACTATTAAATATACTTAATTACCATCTACTTCAGATGCTCTAAACAAGACTTTTGAACTAAGATTAGAGCCTTGCAGTAAACACTCATCAATTCCTTATTTCAGTGTTGTTTTTAAGTGCACCACACTTACATCTGTACTATATCAATAAATGCCTGTGATAGCAGCTATCTTTTTAAACTCTGCTGCATGGACTTTTCCTGTGTATATTGTCAATAGCATTGTTAAACATGTTAATGAATAATCCCCAAATTCTAAATGATTCATATATATTAGATATTTGTTAATATTGACTTATTTGTCCATTCTTTAAAGGTTTAATAATCTTTAACAATTTACAGTTCACAAAATTAATAATTAATTATTTTCTAGATGGTTTTAGTTTTCCGAATTGCTCTTGGGCAGTAACTGTACTGGCAAATTTATTTTAAAATTCATACTTATATCCATGTCTATCAGTTTAGAGTATTTGGGATAGTTTCTTTCGGTAAAAAAAATCAAAACTTCCTTACATTTGATATTAGCATTTATTAAGACTACATACTACAGTTTTGTATGTTGATTTGTCAGTAGTTCTAACAGTTGAAGTTAACAAAAAATAAAGTGTAGATATGTTATTTGCTAGAAAGTATAACTAGAAAGACAAAAGGATATATGCAGTGTAATATGCTAACCTGAGCAGGTTGGGGGCTAAAGTGGAAGGACCCAAAGCTTGCTAATGATAGCATGTAAGGAATCAGAGTGACCTGTATAAGGTATGCATATGCCCATTTCCATTGGGTCACAAGAAGGACCTGCCTCTTCAGAGTAATGGTGATCTCAAAATACTAAAAGCAATGCAGACTCGCCTGAAGAGCTGAAGTACTATTTCTAGCCCTCCTTCTTCCCCAGCCAACTTCTAGGTTTGGCTTTGTTGGTTTCTTTTGTTTTCCTCTTTGAAACGCTTTGAGGCTTATGGATTCACTTTCAGGTACACAGACATGCGGAGTCATTATGTTAAATTGGATGAACACCACTGATTTTTGGCATGTTATAAAAGGCTATATTCCAAACAGAGGTTCCTATTCTTTCACATTCTTTTACAGCTTTTCAGGCTCCCTGCTCTCTTCATTTTCCATCTCTTGTTTGCTCTCAAATAGCACAGTAAGGAAAAGCCACAAAACTTTTGCTTGTTTATGTTAGTTGGGCCCACTAATTAGCATCCCAGAGGACCTAAACTAACAGTCAGGTTTGACTTCTCATCAAAACATCATGGAAAGGTTCATTACCCTGATGCATATTAGAGCTACCACATTTATCTGGAATTCTAAATAACTCAGAAATGCATGAGAAATTCAGATAATAATTTTCAACATAACATTTAACAGGAATAGAGAAATGTTACCAAGTAGTCAAGAACAGAAACCAAAGTGATACATGAAGTCTGTATATTTTACATTAAAAACCCTGTAAGAAAAAAAAACACAGAAAAAATAGGGATCCTCTAAGAAAAAGGTGTAAAAAGTCTGTAAAAGATTCTCCAGTATTTTATTCTTTATATTTAAAGGTTTCATATCATTTCATATAATAGCTGCTTAAGGCTGGTAAGAAAAACAGCATTTGCAAAATACAGAAATTTGATGATTCTTGACAGAAATTCTTTTGGGACTAGTTAACAGATGTATGCTTCGTCTTGCACATAATGATTTCTCATCTTAAATAAGCAGTGTTGGCCTGATTTTTAGGAAGAATGTTCAATGCAGCTGCCAGGAGATGAGTTAGGGGACCACTCTTCTCCCTCTGATATACGGCTGGCCTCTAGAGCTTCTTGCCTCTGAAGATGTTATTCAGGCATTGTAAGTCCTCTCTGAGCACTACAGCTCACCCTGACAGTTAGCTGCAAACCTGTACAACATACAGTGGCTAGGATGCAGAAGATATGTCTCTTAATAAGCTGAGATACTAAAATTTTTTCCATACTTAGAATAGATTGCTTAGAAATAAAAAAATAAAAGGAAATTACCTTCTCTCACAACATTTTTCAACTTCATATATTACTCTTTCATATGCTAACAGAACAGATCAGGCATGTAACAGAAAAGTGGTTAAAAGTAGAATCATTTGAATAAGGAAAGAATTTGTCACAAATAAACTGCTAGAGGCCTTGGTCAAAATCTGCATTGTGATGAACTCCTCAAATTACACTTAATTACAATTTTACTAGCTCAGCAACAGTAGCATAATTGAAAATGAAACTGCATAAACCCTTTATTTTTTCCCTGCAAGGTTTTTAACTGCAAATAATTAATTATCAATATTGCCATAGAAATAAAGTGTAGAAAAAGAGTGTGAAAAAGACTCTCATCACATAATGCCTTTTGTGAAAAATCATTCCAACAAAATTAAGGTTTTGGATATACAAAAATTGGTACAAAAGGAAAAGGGAAAAAAAAATAGAAAAAACTTTTTTACTGTGAGGGTGACAGAGCACTGGAACAGGCTGCCCAGAGAGGTTGTGGAGTCTCCTTCTCTGGAGACATTCAAAACCCACCTGGACACATTCCTGTGTGACCCAGTCTAGATGATACTGCTCTGGCAGGGGGTTGGACTGGAAGATCTTTCAAGATCCCTTCCAACCCCTACCATTCTGTGATATTAGATTCAACACAATGAAAATTTGGCCTTTCAAAATGTCTCAAGTGCAAACTTGCCTCCTACTTCTCATACAAAAATTGCTATGAAGCAATGGACCAGAATTGCACCAATTGTGCAGTGTTTAAATAAAATATTCACTTAATCATCTGACAGAACATCAATGTACCCATTTTTTTCTTGAAATCTGTTTTACTGGTGTCATCAAAGGGAGTATTTTTTTAATACCACACTCTTAAAAGGTGCATTCTGATTAGACATGCATATCCATATTTTATATTTGAAATGGTATGGTTGTAAGTGCTGGGAGAGAACAGCCAGTTTGAGGCTACACATGTAATCTGTAATGGACTGCACTGGGAAAGAAATTGTGGAGTTTTTTTTAAATTTGGTTTGTTTTGTTGTGTTTTGGGGTTTGTTTTGGTTTGTTTTTTGGTTCTCCCCTACCCCACCCAAAAAAAAGAAAAAAGCTGTGTTTTATTGTGTACACCGTCTCTCCCGTTTCTGAGTTCTCCCTAAGAACTGCATGGCTTATGCTTTATTAGTTCGTATAAATTATTCATCTGCTTTTAATGGCATATCATAGTAAAACAGGGAGAACCAGTAAGACCTACAGCTAAAATAGAGGCTGCAAAAGAAGATTCTTTGAATATTTTTCAAAAGTATTTTATCATTGG
Source organism: Mesitornis unicolor (assembly GCF_000695765.1). Classification (NCBI taxonomy): domain Eukaryota; kingdom Metazoa; phylum Chordata; class Aves; order Mesitornithiformes; family Mesitornithidae; genus Mesitornis; species Mesitornis unicolor. Next base: position 4,720 of record NW_010169423.1, read on the forward strand.
CTCCAAAATTGAGACTGCAGAAAACAAAGTGCAAAAGTGTGTGTGCTTTAAGAAAGGGTATCACCTGATGCCACTTCTTAGGAAATATGAGAAAGTGCCTGATCTGGACCTTTTGTGGTTATGGGTAGATTTCAAATGAAAATGTTATGTTTATGTTAGGAGAAACTGGGTTGTATCACTTTAGGTCAGTCAAAGAAGGAGATTTTGCATAGGTATCTGATTAGGCTACTGGATGCTCACAGATTAATTATTTAGGCAAAATCACTCACTGCAAAGGTGTGTAAAGAAGTTTGACAGAGAATTTTCTCCGACTACTTTGTCTTTGCTGAAGAACAGGGGCATTATGGGAATCGGGAGGATCTGAAGGTGAATGTAAGGCAATTTATTGGTGCAAGCCCAGAAAAAGTTAAGCAAGACTTATTAAACGAATCTTCAAAACATGACGTTTTGCTTAAGAAAAGAAAGGAAAAAACATTTATCTACAGATCACAACTAACCACAGAAAAAAGAAATTTCCATGAATAGCCAAAAAGCAATTTGGTAAATGGGTGAAGTGGAATAAAAGCAGAATGCACTATAAGAAAAAAAGAAGTTGAAATTATGATTTTGAAGGTTATTTTTCATATTCATTCCAGCAGAATTTTGTTGTGGCTAGATATTGGTACTATGCAATATTCACATAGAACCAGGAAAACACAAGAGGTCTTATGAATAGATATAAGGAAGAGATTTCCTACTCTAAGAACACAGTTTAAATAGCCCATGCACACATATGAGAAGCAGAGGAGGAAAGGAATGGAAAATAACAGGAACAAGGCTAAACAGGGTGATGTAATATCTTAGTGATGTCACAGATTGTTTAGATTTCTGACTCTTTAGTCTGATGACATTTGCTACATGAAGAATGTTGCAGGAAAAGCCTTAGAAAACATCCACTTTTAACAAAAAGATTTTAAAAAACCAATTTTTTCACTTTGTCCATAGTGTTATTAAAAAAAAAAAGACACAGGACTGCAACTCAAGATTTTTACAGATGTGTATGGAAAACAAAAGACATTCTTACTATTTTCAGTCCAAATTTATATATTTGTCATTAGAAATACTTGTACCTCAAAGGAGGGGAAAAAAAAATTGTGATGAACCACCACTGAGTACACAGACTCACAACCAACAGCAGGAACAAAGCCAAGTCCCAAAACTTCAAAACACAAGAAGTTAGCAAATAGCAGGCTTGTCCTGTCAGCAGAGCCTGTGGAGAAAGACATTCATTTAACCCTTTGATGGAATAAGTACAATCCTCATGGCTGCAGATGCTTCAGTTTTTAAGACGGAAATTTGATTTAACACTCTGCCTCAGTTTGCATAGTTAAATTGGTGACCTACCATGAAGACATACAATTGAACTGAAGAAAAGCCAACTATAAAATAAATGGATTTTAAGACCACAAATCTGCAAGAAAAATTCCAATCAGAATATCTGAAGTTCTTGGAAAAAAACCCAGAAATGAACAGAGGCAGATGTCTGGTGGATGGAAGAAGGAGAATTAACGTAAAATTAATGTAAAAGCATGTAATTGAGTAATAAGGACTCTTGAATACAGCATGGAAGGAGCTGCAGGCATTCAGTGTCATCTTCAATCCAACTAAATAAAATTGTTCCCAAGGGCTTGCAGAGTACTGGATCCAAAGTTATTCAGACAAAACTATTTAAGAATTCTGAATTCTTACTATTTCTACACAAACTCTTTGATCACAAAGTAAATAAAATAAATTAAATTCACATCCTAATTAGTGGCACTCCTTCAAATCTGCACATCTGGTTAGCACTAATTTTCACTGGGATTAATGCTTGGAAAAGCCTCAGCAGCCAGTCTAGCGCAAACTTGACAGTACCATTTCCTGCCTTTTTGAGAAGGGAACCCTAAACCCCGTCTGACCCTTTACTGGTTATTTGAGGATAAACTAGTGAGTATATCCAGTAACCCAGTGATGCATCTGTTTGCTGATGTGACAGGGAACAGGACTCGGTGTCTGAAACATCCAGTTGTTCCTAGGCCTGTGTTCCTATCATGGACACATCTAAAATTCTTGTGAGGCTGTTTCAGAAAATGTTGCTGATAAGGTCGGGAAATTCTCCCCCACCCCCAATGTACATTTGTTATTGGTCTACAGTTTCACCATTAGTTCCTCTGTCAATAGCCACAACTGTTGCTGGATTGACTAGTTCGTTCTTTCCTCTGTTTATTCAACTATGTTTACAGGCATTTTTCCAAACATTTGATTTTTAAACTGAAGAAGCCACCCTCCTCTATCCTGTATTTTAAAAAATATTCTCTAGACCCTAACAAATCATAAAGTTTCCTTTTCCTGAATGTCTTCCAAGTCTGACAATGCCCCCTGCCATACCACTTCATAAAAATGAAAAAAACCAAAAACAGCAAAACACAAACCCAAGAGAAAAAAACAAAACTAAACAATCCAGTACTAACTATCCCAACTGTCCTTCCCTAAAGCTTACAGTTCTGCATTTTTTTTATTATTTTTAGCTGATGGTATTCAATGCTGTTATCTCTTCTACTAGCATAGTGGAAAAAAATTATTCTGAGGTGGAAGACAATAAGCAGCACCAAATATTATCAGAGAGAAAAACTTCAACTTCTATTATCTAGAAATACATCTTTATCCTTAGTAAGCACAGGCTGGAATTTTGTAAGTCCCACCATGCACCTCTATCCCTTTGAGTGTTACATTCTTTATAAAGAAAAATGAAGTATGTATTGGTTAAAACAATCTTCAGATGTTTAAGGAAGAAAAATGAAAATTTTACCTGAAAAAGTTCGGTAGAAGATTGCTCATACTAATCTTGGGTTTTTTTGAGCTCTGGGACATTGTGATTTCTCATTTAATTGCTCCTGACTCATCACCAGAAAAACAGATGCAACAAAAATCATTAACTCCTCTTCTATATGATACTATCCTTGCTCCATCATTTCTTTGCTGATTTAGAAAGATCTTATGAAGACACATCACTCAGTAGGATTTTACCTCCACATTTAAGCATATGTGAAACATGAGGTTGGGGTTGGAGAGTAAAGGCCACCGGGAACTTAGAACAAAAAAAAAAAACAAACCCCATGATATAAAAGCATTGTTGCTGCCTCAAAACATGAGGTTTCAATTCTAAAGCTAGTTCTATCCTCTCATCCAATGATGGAAAAACAAGATAATCCATCACAGAGATAGTAGGACATAATGTTTGAAGTTCATCACACACACTGTTTCTTTCCTTGGTTTGTGCTTCTTGGGACTTATGTAATATGCTGATGAAACCAACAACACAGGTGAGGGTCAATGAGTCTAGCAGGCCGCTCATGTGCTGGGCATTGCAGAAATGGAAGCTTTTTTCACATACTTCCTCTAAAAGCACATCTCACATCTGGTATAGTTACAGATATTACTGAATCAGGACAGAAAAAAAGAATAATTGACAAATGTACACAAAGGCTAAAGATTTTTCAATGGCTTGTAAAGGAATAAAGCCTTAAAAACCCCAGGCATTTGGCTTAGATCAAGAATTCAGTGCATCATAAAGTTAAGCAGACAGCTGGAAAGTTCATAAAGCTCTGAGATAGTCAGACTGCAACAGTGCTCAGAGAGCTATCTGCAGAGATCTTCATGAAACAGTAAAAGAAGAGACAACTATTTGTCCAGTCTTCCTGAGGAAGCACATTACTGTATTTGAAGTTTCAGTAAGCTAATTCATAGAATCATTTGGTTGGAAAAGATCTTCACGATCGATTCCAACCTTAACCTGTCCACTACTGAACCATGTCTCTAAGCACCTCATCTACCTGTCTTTTAAATACCTTCAGGGATGGTGACTCTACCACTTCCCTGGGCAGTCCATTACAATGTCTGATAACCCTTTCAGTGAAGAAATTTTTCCTAATACCCTATCTAAACCTCCCCTGGTGCAACTTGAGGCCATTTTCTCTTGTCCTATCACTTGTTACTTGGGAGAAGAGGTCGACCTCCACCTCACTACAACCTCCTTTCAGCCAGTTGTAGAGAGTGATAAGGTCTCCCCTCAGTCTCCTCTTCTCCAGGTTAAGCAACTCCAGTTGCCTCAGCCAGTCCTCATAAGACGTGTGCTCCAGACCTCTCACCAGCTTCATTGCCCTTCTCTGGACACACTCTAGTGCCTCAATGCCCTTTTCGTAGTGAGGGGCCCAAAACTGAACACAATATTTGAGGTGTGGCCTCACTAGTGCAGAGTACAGGGGCACAATCACTTCCCTGGTCCTGCTGGCCACACTATTTCTCATACAAGGCAGAATGCTGTTGGCCTTCTTGGCCACCTGGGTAGATGTTCAGTCAGCTGTCAACAAATACCCTCGGATCCCTTTCTGCCTCGCAGGTTTCCAACCATCTATCCCCAGGCCTGTAGTGCTGCATGGAGATGTTGTGACTGAAGTGTAGGACATGGCACTTGGCTTTGTCAAACCTCATACAACTGGCCCTAATGTATCAATCCAGCCTGTCCAGGTTCATGTGTAGAGCCTTCCTTCCCTCAAGCAGATCAACACTCCCACTCAGCTTAGTGTCATCTGTAAACTTACTGAGGGTAACTTACTGAGGGTCCTTTCAATCAGCTAGTAGTAGGGTGATGCCAGATTCTCTCCAATTTTCCCCAGAAGAGCCATAGAGGATGCCACAGCACAGGTGAAACAGTACTTGAACCACAGTCACGTATGGAAAAGGACACTTAAAGAAGCAGGCAGCAGCACTCTCCAGCACTGAAAGTATCCAAGCAGACATTTGACAGTCAGGAATTAACTGTTTACTGTCATTTATATTTGCTCACTAGTTTTTGTGGAAAAGTTGGTCATCAGCTACTCCTTATAGATTTTTTCTGGGCAGACCTACAGACAAAAGTACATAAAGAAAGACTTAATTTCTTCAGTAACGGATACAGCTGTAAATAGTCTTTGAACAGAAACACTTTTCTCTGACAAAACTTGAAATGTACAGCCTGAGCCTTTGATAATGCTGAGATTTTAGTTTGATTTCAGGGGGTGTGCTTTTCTTTTTCAAGATACTAGCCTCCCACAAATCAATATTTAGCATCACCATTTCTTGCTCAGAGCTAACAATATGCATATTCACAGTGCTGCTACATCCATGAAAACAACACTGGCTTATCTCAGGGAAGTCAGCAGAAAAGAACAGGCAGTCGTAACAGCAGTTTGGGTCCTACTGGAATGCAAGTGCTGCACAAAGGTCAAGCTTCAGTCTTATTTCACCATATCTTTACATTTGATACTTTACTGGAAACTGAAATAGAATATGACGAATACAAGATAATCTCAAAGAAAGGAACCAGAACAAGAGACAACAGATTCAGAGGTGAAACATGAACCAGTAAGCAACTAAACCTAAGATCACATTTATATCTACAAGACCACAGAACTCACAGTTATCCATTTACAAACTCATGGGGAAAAAAAACCAACCCATCAACAAAAAAACCCTCCTGAGCCTATCAAAATCTCTTAACACTTGCTTTTTGCAGCTTCCATCCTAGCTAAGCATTCTCTTCTGCTCTGAAAAGACCACCCTGTAAAGAGCCAGTCTAGAACAATGACACCTGTTGCAGCCCAGAAGTATTTCCTAATAAATGAGACAGGAAGACCAGCACATAGAGTGAGTCAGTAGAGAGGTGCCTAATATTTGTTCTAACGTTACAAGTTAGAGGGGATCACCTGTCAGGATGAGTAAATCACAGACCTGGTCTAAACACCATGCAGTCATCTGGAACAAATGCGACTGACCATTATAGGAACTCCTGAGGAACAGTTTACAACTGGCAGTAAAAGGTTCTCCAGTGTGTTACATCAATGCAAGTTGCTCAGTGAAACCTGCTTGATAAATAGTCTAGAATTACTCCTGTCTTTCTGTAAAAGATATCCTCAGTAATTATGATCAGATCCCTGAAGTGACTGAAGCACATGCTCCAAGCACGTCTCTTAAATTAAAGATAAAAACCTTCTGCTGCTAGAGCTGTCTGATTATTAAACAAATTGAGCACAGCCACTGTGACAGTTAGAACCTTTCTTATTAAAAAATACTACAATATCGATCAGAGCATAATTTGCCATAATTTAAAATTTTATGGTTACCACTTTACCCCTCAGGATAAAGCCTTTTGATATCATATTTTCGTATCATAATCTCAATATACATTCCTGCACTACCATTCTTTCCAGATCAGTTCCTAATATGTCTCCAGGACCTTCTGCATATTTTGGGCTACAGTATCAAATAATAAAACTGTCCACATTGCTGACAGTGGCTTGAAGGTGAAAAACAGTTAAATAGACTGCATGAAAACAATTAGAAGGTCAGACATAAACGAACTATCTGTAATCTCAGAACAAACATAAGACATACCAGCAGATGACTGGTGAGCAGACTGCTACTTAAAATAAGTAGACCAAGACATACAAAAATATAGATGCAGAGCAGCATGCGCTCCCCATCAGGAAAGCAACATCAATTATTTCTGAAACATGAGTGGCACAATAGGTCATCTCTCACACCCTCCTGATGGTACAACACTGTAACATTATTTCACTTATACGAAAGCTCAAATAAGCTCAATTTCATCTTAAAATCACTTTCTGTCCTTTTGGGTATCTATATGAAATATACCAGTATAAGGAAATTAAGAGCAATCAGTTAACTACATTTTAATATGTACACCTAATAACATATATTTGAAGGCTACTGTATTCTGCAAGCATATGTAAATAAATTTGAACTGCTATCTAAAATTTAAAATCTGAAGGAGTGGGTGTTCCACTCACTGCTGAGTGAGTGAGTGATACATGATTCATGATACAGAAAGACTGTGTTTCAGTCAGGTTTGAGTTACAATTGATAGTTTCCATATGAACAAATATGGAATAGGCATGAGGAAGCAGCTGTTTAAAGTATATGAAGATATTCTGTGAGAATCACAGAGACCTTGTCCGAGCATCCACATGTGGGTCACGCGTGGGATGGGGCGCTAGTGAGACTCTTCAGACTACCATCCCAGTGGAGGTAGGGGATAGAGATTCATACAGTAACGAAGATGCAAGGGTTACTGACAGGTTAGTGACCATGGAAGTCCCTGAAAATGTCCTGGCAGAAATTAGGGCCTCTCCCTGTGAAAAGGTGGCAGGGCCTTTAGCCCAACTGAAGTGTGTCTACACCAATGCACGCAGCTTGGGCAGTAAGCAGGAGGAACTGGAAGCTATTGTGCATCGGGATAACTACAATATAGTAGCTATCACAGAAACATGGTGGAATGAATCACACAACTGGAGTGCTGCCATTGGTGGGTATAAGCTCTTCAGAAGGGATGGGCAAGGAAGGAAAGGTGGTGGGGTGGCCATGTATGTTAGGGAATGCTATGACTGCCCAGAGATTAGTGACAGTGACAACAGGGTTGAGTGCCTATGGGTGAAAATCAAGGGGAAGGCCAACAAGTCAGATATCATGGTGGGAGTTTGCTATAGACCACCTAACCAGGATGAAGAGATAGACAAAATATTCCATAAGCAGCTGGGAGAAGCTTTGTGATTGCTTCCCGCTGTACTTGTAGAGGACTTCAACTTCCCAGATGTCTGCTGGA
>NW_010169424.1:0-1595 GCF_000695765.1 Mesitornis unicolor
CCAACCCAATACATTTTATGATTCTATGATCACGGGAAACCTACTCTCAAACCTTTTCTCTTGTTCATTTTACTAATGGTGTGAGACAGCCTCTTCACAGTAAGAATTATTATGACAATAATAATTTCTCTCTACAAATACTAAAGCTTTGTCTTTGTAATAGAGCATCAATTGATCAGCATGTAAAACAGACATTTTTAGTAACGGACCAGTTTATTAGGAATCAGTGTTGTGAATGTGTGGCAGATGTACCCACCCTACTAAAGACCTCAGAAAGACCCAACAGAAACAGTGATAAAGTTTCTGGTCCAGAGAGCACCAGGACTGCCTCCCCCCTCACAGCTCATGTCTGGTCCACACAGTGGGGGTCAAAGGCGGGAAAGTTGGGCTCCTCAGCCAATAGGGGGCTGACACAACCATGTGTTGACCACAGATCAGATTCGACCAGGGTATAAACGGGGCCCTGTCAGAGGACCCATTTGAGTTGGTCCTCCTCGGAGCAGCGGGTCTGCAGTTGGGGACTCTCCCCTTGAGTTGGGACGCCACTTAAGGTAACTTCTTGAGATTGAGAGCCCTCCCTTTTTAGGTGAGTGAGTGAGTGCACATTTTGGATCGTTTGGCCAAAAACTTAAGAATTCTTAACTCAGCCGTGTCTGGTAATATTCCCAACCAGCATATCAAACCTGTATTTGCTGAATGTCAGTGGAATCTTGTTTTGGTGAATGAAGTTTTGTCTGCTTAATTTCAGTTGCAGATTAAAGCTTGCTTGAGTTCATTATTTGTGTGCGTGTAGCCATTTTGGTGCAATTCCATGACAGTATGTCACCCAGAATTTCTTGTAGTCTGTTCCAAGAAACTGAAGCTTGCAGCTGCATCCAACATCTGTCCTACTATGCAAGTGTTATGTTTACATATCTATGTGTGTGATATTTCTGCATGAATGTGAAGTAAGTCCACGTACTTATTACTACTGCACAGTTGCTCATGAACAGCTGTACATGAGTGCAGTGAGTTCAGTTCTTCTTAACATACGACTGGGTGAGTGGTCACATCAGTATTCCTAAACCTGCAGTTGTTATATAAGCTATTTTATGCCTGGAAATGCTAGCCAAATATACTAAAAAATACTTTTTATTAAAATACTTGGAGATTATATATCCAAGGGAGCAAAAAGCAAGAAACAGAAAATTTCTCAAAACAATAGGAAGAAACAGGATGCACTGATATCAGAATTTTTCTGGGCTTACCAAGTGTTTATGTTCTGCTAATACATGTGTGCCTGTGTATTTCTCTGTCTCTAAGAGCTGGCTTTCAAAACAATATTGACATTTCATAGAGTGCATTGTGAAATAGAAGAAAATACATGATACCCCTCAGCAACTGAAATGGAGCCTAAATAATGTTTAGTTGTCATACTACTTCCTAAGTGACTCCTGTACTTTTCATCCCACTGAAAATCCTCTTTATATCTATGGCATGTAAAGAATACTACATCTGCTCTACAAAAATATATTTTATACTTACAAAAATGTCCATTAACCATTACAGAAATTGTCATGGTTTAAGGCCCAGTGCATAACCGAGCACCACAATGC
>NW_010169425.1:0-1404 GCF_000695765.1 Mesitornis unicolor
CCTCGGCAGCCCCTGCAGTTCGCTTCTGAAATCTATTGGAGCACACAGCACTAATAAATCAGATGGCAGCAGCTTTTGTGAGTCCGGCACCTCCTGCCCAGCGCTCCCGGGCCGTGCTGTGGCGGTGCCCACGCTGCCCCTGCAGCTCAGCCGGGGCAGGACCTACCCGGGAACGGTGCCCGGAGCACAGCCCCGCCAGTGTGCGCAGGGCCGCCAGCATCAGGTCGGCCTTGGCCGTGTCCAGGAGCTGCGCCAGCAGCCGCACGCCATCGCTTTGGAAGATTTTCTCTGCTCCCGCCTCCTCTCGCGCCAGCACGATCAGGTTCTGCGCAGCCTGGGACCACAGATCACAGAATATGGGGAGTGGGAAGAGACCTTAAAGCTCCCCCAGTGCCACCCCTGCCAGAGCTGGATCACCAGAGCAGTCACACAGGAACAAGGCCAGGGCTTTGGGTGTCTCCACACAAGGAGACTCCACAACCTCTCTGGGCAGCCTGGGCCATGCTCCAGAACCCTCACACTCACAAAGTTTGTCCTCATCTTCAGCTTGAACCTCCTGTGCTCCAGCTTGGGACCATTGCCTCTTGGCCTGGCCTTGGCCATCACAGAGCAGCGCCTGGCTCCTTCTTCCTTCCACTGCCCTTTCCCAATGGATCCCCAGGAATGAGGTCTCCCCTCAGTCTCCTCTGCTCCAAGCTCAAGAGCCCCAGCTCCCTCAGCCGCTCCTCAGCAGGAGATGCTCCACAGTGTTCACTGCTCCAAGTGATAGCGCTTGTATGGTGAGGAAACATGGCAAGGCCACTGTGTCACCCTGGGTGCCAGATCCACACCTCATTTTTGTGGCCCTGCTGGACTCTTTCAAGCAGTTCCTGTCCTTCTGGAGCTGAGGGCCCAGCACTGGACACAAGATTGCAGCTGTGGTGTGAGCAGGGCAGAGCAGAGGGGAACCTCTCCAGCGGGAACGGCACTGTCCTGGGAACACCAATCCTGCCCTCCTCGCCCTCCAGCCACACCACATTCCCCTCCTCAGAGCTCAGACCTTTTGCTTCTTGTCCTCATCCTTTTCTTCAGGATTTATGACAGCAGAGGCGAGCACGGGGCCTGGGTGAGCGGGACACGGTGCCCGGCAGCGCAGCCCCATGCGTGGGGCAGCCCCACATGCACTGTACACAGTCCCTCCATGGCCCCCAGGGCACCCTGACCTGGCCCAGGCTCTGCCCGTCCTTGCTGGGGGATGCAGGGCTCACTGAGGGCTCCAGCCCAGCCCTGACCCACAGTGGTGGGGGTGTCAGCCCCGTCCTACCTTGCCCTGGCTGGTGGTGCAGTTGAACCCCAGGTTCTTGGCCTCCAGGCTGCAGTCAAAGCCCTTGCGGTGCAGGATCAGGGCTGCCTCGGCCGAGGGGA
>NW_010169426.1:0-13365 GCF_000695765.1 Mesitornis unicolor
GGCTGTGGAGGCCAGGAGGGAAGACAAAAAGATGAGGTGACGAGTCGCTTTTTTGGTGGTGGTGATTCGGAAAAAAAAAGAGCAGAGTCGCACATGAGCAGCTGATCGTTCTTTTCAGGTATTGCGGGAAGATGTGAAACGCGTGCTACAAAACAGCTGCGCAAAAGAGAGAGCAGTTGGCACAGATCGGTAACATTTCGGGACGGAAAGGCAGCTAATGAGGCCCGGGAGCCTGTTTCATAGGCAAGTCTTTTCACAGGCAAAGACCCTCTGAAAAAAACCTTCACTAGTAGCAGGGGGAAGGGCAGATTAAAAGCTAAATAGTATAAAAGATAAAGTATAGGTAACATCTTTCACAGCACAAGCACCTTCAATATTAATGCAAGGTTAAGCAAAAAAGGCTGTCTGAACCACAAGTATTTAATTTGGGTATGAAGACATAAAACTACCAATAACATAAGGGATAAGATTTCTGCACTCTTTCTCCCCTTCCGCTCCCACCCAAGTACAAGACAAGTTTATTTTTGAAAAAAGTTCTTTGCAGGTTATGAATGTGCAAGAGAATAGAAGTCTTTCCAGGTGGCATCCTTGGCTATGAAAATCCACATTTTTTAAAATTGTGACAGTGGTTGAACTGTTTGAGAGGCTTAAGTATTTAGACAGAATTCCTAATTGTTGTCTTCTTTTTTTTTTTAAGCAAACTTTAACCACAGCTGTGAAAACTTGCTTTTAAGTTACTTATTTACATGCTGTAGCAGCAATGGAACATCAGGACTAACGCAGTTTGTCTTTTCCAGTTCTAAGTTTTCACAAACGATTAGTTACTGTGATACAACAAAACCTTCACTGAGATAATACTGGTTTTTAACAAGTTTTTAAACATAACTAAACAAGCAAAGTCAGTTCAACTATGAAAAGGAATACAGTGGAAATAGGCTGGCTGTAGGCGTAAACAGCCTGCAGTTCAGTGTTTCACTGAAACGTCAAAGGCTTGAACCACCTCAGTATCATCTTCAGGAAGACTGGGACACCAAGTCACAAACCACTGTCAGGGTTCCAAGAGTAGGGGGAGAGGAGAAGAATGGAAAAAAAAATGAATTTTATCTCCATACCTACCCAGAGCATCTTTTAGCCGGTCACATGCTACTAGAAAGCCAACATTCACTCATTCATACACACCTTAATAAAGCAATGCTGGTTTCAGTTATCCACAATTCCTCATTGGAGAATTCCTCATTTAACTTCTGTTATCTGAAAAATTTACAGAATTAATTCTGGGAAATAGTCAGAATGAGAAGCAGTAGCTTTTACTTAAGCACGATGACAAACTAGTTGGAACTGTCAAGTCAATCAGAACAAAATAACATGTCAAACGAAGTAGAACTGATGCAACCAGGTTTCAGAAGATATTTCTGTTGTTAGCATGGTAATTTCATATGAAGTTAGGCTTTCCAGTGCTCCAGCTGTGTACTTTAAGGTGGAGGAAACTGAATAATTCAGCTTGGTACATGCCAATAGCACCATTTCTCTGAGAGCTCTTTGGGGTTGGTAATGGAGTTATAAGGAATAGCACAAAGTAGTCATGTCACAGTGTCAGTGTTACAATCCATAGGAGAAAACCAATTTAATGGCTCTTTCAAACTAAATTCCAATTTCAACTACCACTAAAAATTAATGTATGGGGATTTCTTAGCTTTCCCAAATAAAGCAATTAACACATTACAGCAGATTGTCCTTTCCAAAAAGTGGAAAAAATGCATTGTAAACTGGGGGATAGCACTATCATAGCACCTCCACGACTTAGCTCCCCGGGGTTCTTATGCCAAATAATTTCTATAGGACTGATCATGTGTTCCTGTAATGCGTCTCTCAATATGGGCACCTCAGTTGGAGCTTCAAACTAACATGATGTATATGGATTATTCTGAGACCTTACATTTAGGGGAGAGGCGGAGGCAGGCAAAGAGTCTAATGAATACACTAAATGAGGAGATGTAGAAAAGAATCGTCTCTTTACCTGTTAAGGAAGTGCTTAGGGAAGTTAAAGAGATGTTTTAAAAGTGCTATTGAAGAAAATCAGCAACTTTCTTCTAAACTGACATGCACTTCTGAAGACCACGGTCGAATAGTTGGGAAGCATTATGATGTCCCAAGTATTATTTAAACATTTTTCCTGAGAGGAATAAAGTAACAATGCCTCACCCCTGTAGCTACTCTACATCACTATCCAGTTCAAGGTTAATAATCAGATTAGGAAAATTATTTTTTTAAAAGCCCTTTTTAACATATAGTGATGATCAAGACAGATTTGGATTATGGCAAGTTTAAATTACGGAGGAAGTTAACTCTGTTTAGTTAAACACTACAAGTGTATTCTTCTAGCTCCACCTCATTCTCACTCTATCAGGAAATCTTTGTATTAAACTAACGTGGTTATGCTCACTCCACACTGATGATACTGTAGTAAGGGAATTCTTAAAAATGCACAGTTCTAGTGAATGTAAATGCTGGTAAGTTAGCCAAGCAAGTGTGTGCCTTCTGCCATTATATTTCTTTCCAGGGCAAGAATCAGAATTTGGCAGAGATGCTAAGGATTTTGAATGCCCTGGAGGAAATGGACATACCTGCTCTCAAATTCTATTTCGTGCCAGTAATGAGGAGATTCATATTTTATGTCTTTGGAAAGGGAGCTTCTTTTAGCCAAAGAAGTGTGCCTAGAATGTGGATTAATACTTCAGTCTCAAGAAGCAGCAATACATGAAGTTATAGAAGCAGCAGTTATAAAAGAAGTTTCAAAGGCTACACAGATGAAATAAAATACTCTGAAAATGAAACCAAGTATTAATAATTACTGAATCAAATCACTGAACTATTTATAAGTAAAAATTTTGTTAAAACATTTATTGTCCATAGAAACAAAATTTACATTGATTTTATATAAACTATGTTAAACATACATATAAACATACCTACATCTTAATATATACTTATGAATGACACTTTTAGATATGGGATAGCATTGTCCAAAGCACCATTGTGGACTCCGAAGACTACAGACGTAAAATGCATTTGCATTTAACTCCATCTTCAGTAGTTTAAAAACGTCACTTCTTATCCACACTCAGAAATAGTTACATGAAAGGTTTCTAATATTGTGTTTGCGTGTGTACATACACACATCAGATGGTCCTCGTGAATCTACAGTATAGATAAGGTCAACATTAAGATATTCCTTAGAAGCAGACACTAGTCCACATCCTCATTCAACTGGGGAAAAACAAACCCTATTCTTCAAACAAAACAATGAGACTTTTTTTATTCCATGAGGAGCATACGCGAACAACAACTGTTTCCACCCTGTCTCTTCCCTCAACAATAAAGGCATAAGAGAAGCCAGTCACAAAATAAAAGCCATCTACTACATTATTTACAGAAAATGAAATATTAAAAAGACAATGAGATTTAGACTGCTTAGACAAATTCAGAGCAACGAACAGTGAACAGAAGAAAACTGCATTAAAGTGGCAGGCAGCACTGAACTATAAACCACATGGCTCAAAAACCCCTCCAACAGCAAAAACCATCAGGGACAGAAGGAAGGGGCAGGTGTAACAACAACAGTTTTCTCTGATATTAACACTGAAAATTTATGCTCACCAAGCTTGAAACAGAATACACAAGTGTTCATCACTGTCCTTAAGGTCTATTAAAAAGTCAAGTGTTAAAAGTAGGCTTTCAAAGACCTTGAAATGGCTTTTTTTTTTTTAAGAAAAAAAAGTTTCCTTTGTAAGGAGGTTGAAGAATCTCCTGTTCTCAAACCCTGCAGCAATGGAATTAAGTGTGTGAAGGGCCACAGTTATGCGCAGAAACATCCATTTTGTTTCCAGATTCATCAGGATGCAAGTCTGAAGTCTCTTTTAGAGCTCTCCCATAGATAACTTTGTAGATGGCTGTTCAATGTATTATTTAAAGAAAGGCAAGAGGCATGTTTCTAGAAAGCATGGAAAAAGATCCCTTTGAAAAGCAAGGAAATTAAAGATCTTCAATATACAGTCTTCTAAGGTGAATACTAAGAAATCAAGTCTTTCTTTGCTATAATCTTTAATAATCTTCTCCAAGCAACTCTCATTATCAGTTTCCAAGACATGGCAGAAAATTACTTTTCAATGCATAACAAGCAAGTTTTGCGAACTCTGCCTTTTTTTAATGCCACAAAAATGTGATCTTGGTTTTTTGTTTTGTATTTAAAGCGACTAAGTTCATATAAAGAAAATTCAGCATTTCACCTTGAGGCCCTGGAAGAGAAGGCAGCAGGCAAACCATTACCACCACTGGCGATCAGCTGAATTTACTCCCATCCTCTATCAGTTACCTGAGTTGAGACAGTGATGTCCAGGCCTTGAGACCATCTGAATCCATCAGGTAAGGTGATTTTCAACACGTAAGTAATTATTAGAGTTAAGGCAGGCTTGTAGAAGCCCTGCAATGTGTTGCTTCTTACTAGCCCCAGAATTTTGTTAACCTTGTGATCTCAATCATCACAAAGTTTAAAATGAGGATTCTAACCTATCTATGCAGAGATTAAATGGATCAGCAATATAAATGCTAACATCACAACAACTTATTATTTCAGACACTTACAAGGAAGACTCTTAAGTCATATTAAACCCATTGCCTTTTAGATAGCAATTTAAGAAAACAATTTCACATGTGAACAATTGAGAATATTAC
This sequence comes from Mesitornis unicolor, assembly GCF_000695765.1. NCBI lineage: Eukaryota > Metazoa > Chordata > Aves > Mesitornithiformes > Mesitornithidae > Mesitornis > Mesitornis unicolor. Next base: position 4,732 of record NW_010169426.1, read on the forward strand.
ATGAGCATTTAACAGTCATTTCAAGTCAACCAAAAAAAGGCAATTCACATTTATATTTTCAAAGTATAAAACAGAAAGCTAGAAAACTCTTAAACAATCACATTTTTAACTTGGCCTTCCAGTGCAAATGCAGTGACAGGCTTAACTAATACAAGAGACGCTGTTTTCCTTCTGACGCTGAGGCTTACACACATTTGAAGTAAGTGGTTATTTTAACAACTGTTACCAATCCATCCTCCCATTAGAAACAATGCAGTAATTAGGGTGTTGCTTCAGTCTTTGGACAGGTGTTTTCTACAATGCAGTCACAGTACAGAAAGGCACCAAGTTATTCAAGTAAATTGACCTTTCTTATGCTTAACACTTTTTCTTGTGCCTTCACAACCCCATCAGTAACTTCAATATATTGTTCTCAACCAAACATTATATTCCAGTACAACAGAACTTTTCTGTGCCAGAAGAATAAATAAGCCGGTTTGTGTATGAGTATATAGACTCAAGTTTCTGTAATTCACAAAGATAAATGCACAAAACTATGTCTCACACCGATAACACCACACAGTAGATGCCTCTAGCACCTAAGCCAGTCACAGAATTCCATTTTCTGTATGAATTTTATAAAAGATAGTAAGTTTTATCATAACAGAATCCTAAATTGAATAGGGAAGTCATTTCAGCAAATGGTATTACCTTAAATAAAAGCTAAAGCAACTGAAACAGTGACTACATTTCATCGTATGACATTCATCTTGGGACCAAGCATAGGCAATGGAAAAAAGAAAGTCAGTAAACATGCAAAAAAACCCCTATTGCAATACATTGCTCAGAGTTATAGAAATAAAAAAAATACAAATCTAAACTGTTGAAGTACAAAACAAATTAGAGATATCTCGTCATGCACAGGTAAACTGAGCAAGCACAAAATCAGAGGAGCCAGTCACGCTTCTAAACCTGGTTAAAGCAGCATTAACTGACTGAAGTCTGACTACATCAGCATTACTTCCAAACAGTGTTAGCAAAGCTGCCATGGCAGAAGTTTCTTCATGTATCCACTTTTCCCATTTGCTCCAGTTCTCTTCCAGGCTTTAGTGAGAACACTGCAGGAAGCTTCCAGAAACAGCAGTATCCTGTTGAGTAAGACAATACAGCTTCAGTAGTTTGTCCTATTTCATATCTGGTTTCACTTCTCACACGTTTTAAGAGTGCTTTCAGGAGCAGTGTGAATAGCTCATCGGCTCGAGGGTAAACCTGCCCTCATCTGCAGGGATACATGCAGCACCCCTTGGCCAGCAGCTGCTCAACTGCAGCTACTCCACATTTGCTTTGGGTTGACTCACTAAACCTGTTGTTTCAATTCCTTATTTTCATCTCCAGTACATCTACACGGGATGATTTCACCAGATAATTCACTGACAGCAGAAGTAAATAAGTATTCTCTTATCTGCAGAAAGTTGCCTGTCTCTATTTCACCAGGGAATTTCTTTCCTTTAGCTTCCCATTTTGTTTATGCATGTCAAAGTTTCTGAAAAACTACTTGAATCACTCATGATTGTTATTGAAACTGAAAACTTGGGTTTTAGAAACAAACCATCTGCTGTCATTGTTGAATTATCATAACATCAAATGTGGCACACCTTCCTGCTTGCTCATTCCCTATGAGCACTAAGCAGTACACCCCATGAACTGCAGATTTTAAGTGACACTATTTTAGCTGTTCTGAGCCATGCCTACACTTTCAAATAGTCTCTCTACCGAAGGCATTGTGGAAAAAACATTACAAAAAGCATGGAGAAATCACATCCTGACTTTCCACCCAAAAATGGCATTTCCTTTTCTCTGAATATACCTCTACTCAGTATTAGAAGTCTGACTTACTATCCACAACAGAGGCCAGAGCCTGCGTTCTATGTGGCTAACAGTGTCTTGGAAATGACAGAAATATATTGGCCTGCATATATTGTGGATGTGGTGAGCAACTGCTTTCTTAAATAAGAGCATCTCTGAGAACTACTTGCTATGCATCTTTAATTTACCTGCAATAAAGTCCGACCAAATCTGTAATATATACACACAACCCTATCATACATTATATATTAAGGCAAAGGCTATAAACAGGAAATAAGCACAATATTGTTTATAGCCGCTTATAAAACATATCAAGCTATTTGAGTTTTGCATACAGCACAACAATATTGCAGTATAGTAAACTTCAGAGAATTACTGGGATATTGGACAAAATTACAATCTAGCTGCATTTAAACCGGTTTAAATTATGAACAGCTTTGTTAGAAGACATGCTTATGAAAAACTTACGTTTTTTGTTTTTCTTGTAATTAAATACTTCAGGCCCAAATTTCAGAATCCAGGAAATCACCAAGTCATTTATGATGAAAAAGATTAGAGAACACGTGGCTTGGTCAAGAATGTCATACACCAAAAAACATGAGAGAGAGTAATTTTGAACACAGACCAACTAATCCTCTAACCAACCCAAGCATGCTTTCAGTGCAGTTTTAAGCTACTGCTACAGTACATTACATACCTGCCTGTTACCATTCATTTTAATCAAATACTGAAAGTTGTCCCAACATTCTAACAATTTACAAATGTACATACACATCAGAAATCCAAGTATATCATTAAACTAAAATAAAGTAATACAAAATATTGTTTTACAGAAATGACTGAACAGAGGTGTAAAATCTATTGCACAACCTAAAAGGTCATTACTTGGAAAATCCTGAGCTAATGTGCTATTACCAAACAATTCAGGCACTTTTTTTTTTTACTTTTTTGTTTTTATTACATAAGCAATAAACTTTCAACATATAAACTTCTGGGTATAACAACTCCAGTTCCATCTGTAACATCATGCTTAGAGAAAAAGTATTTAATAAATAAGACTCCCTTCAATGACTTCTTTACTTGAGACTGGTATGCAAAAGGAACTAACGGTACATACTACAATGTTTCAGTTGAATACTGTACTTTAAAAGCAATTATTAAAACTGTAAAAAAGTTCTGCAGCATTCCACTACTGAAAAATAAAGTTATTTTTTAATCAAGAAAGTTACAGGGTTAGTTCCTTTATGCTATTTTAAGTCTCCACAAAGTTGTCAAAAAATGAACAGATGCTCCCTTTGCTGCGTTATCTGTTTCAGCTTCAGCATCACAGCTCAGTTCAGGTTTCTGTTGCAATATTTAAATTTCCCTACAAACAAACAAAAAAAATCATTATTGCCAAGTTGTAGCAGTAGAAAAAAGCCCTCCAACTTTCACAGATGTTCTAATATTGTATTATTATAATATGTAGCACACAAGATTCTTTCAGTTATGGATTGAAACAGCAAAACTGTAGAGATGATACCTTAAAGGATGCCTCTGCATAATTATTTCCAAAGGGTGAAATAAAGATATTCAAACCAGTTTAACAAATCTCAAGGACAAGTTTAATCATTACAATAGGCAAAATATGGGAAACGCAAGAATCTGAGGAACAGTTTTGGTTTTTTATAAATTAGCAATCAGTATGCTGTTAAGAAAATGGCTGTCAAAGTAAAACAAATTCAGAAGAAAAAGTAACTCAAAAGATACTCATGTTCTTCATCAGGCCTAAAAATCAATATTCAGATCCCATTATGCTTATCTAATTCAAATCATAATCTCCAGCAGCCAGATTGTATTAAGCATGCTTTATAGGTTCCAGACAAGAACCCTAATATCCAATTATAGAGCAGCATTGGAAATTACTACAACAACATTATGGCACTTCTATGCCTATTTTACAAAGTCCTTTTCTTTTGGAAAAAAATCCTTCTCTATTTTCCACAAATTCCAATTCACTTCAGCCTTCAGAGCTCATACTTCTCAGAGTCCATGCAAATGTAAAAGGCATTAACCAGTATATTTCAGTAACAAGTGACTCATTTTAGTTGTGCTAATGTGTTTGGTTTTCTTTCTTGTTTGTTTGTGGGGAGTTTGTTTGGTTTTGGTGGGGTTTTTTTGTGTTTTGCTCCCCCCCTCACAGACTGGACTGTAAACTTGAGCTGTTTTGAAAATGATTCTAAGAACCACACTCTTAACTAGAAACACGCAAGTGTATTTACTTGTAGCTCAGTGGACACAGTTACAAAACAAACAAGAATTCGCACAGGAGCACAGAACTGCAAGGGGCTGTGTAGGTCATCTAATCCAATTCTCCAATGTCACAAGTATCCTCATACTACTTTGATCACACTTGATCAATTCTAATAAAGGATTGAGAATGTTTTAACTACTGATCCTCACAAAAGCTGTAACATTTTAGGTTCAGAAGTTCTTCTGCAGTTCAAGATTATCACTGTCCCATACACACCGCAAATCAAAAGGTATCACAAAACAGATGTGCCTAATTATTTCAGCTTCAGTTTATCAAACCATTTTACACAGACATTATGTAGTATAGGATGCTTTCTTCAGCACTCCAGTGTGTACTTTAAAGCACATGGTTAATTTAAGGTAACAACGAAGAGGAGAAACACACAGATTTAATTAAAAAAAATTAGTGATACCCTTCACATTGATTTAAAACCATAGCTTAAGAGAACATCAGATTTTTATACAGAGGGCCACTTTCTCTTCTTATCAATAGGAAAAGAAACCAACTGAGCTCAAGGAGAGAATACTGAAACAGAGGCAACAGCCAAATCTCAGAGGCCATCTCTGATTTGCAATTACCCCAAGCAAGTTTCAGCAAGTTTCCATGGAATAAACACGGAGGAAACAAGAGTGCAGAATCAGGTTTGCCTGTAAAGTACAAAGAGCCCGTATTCCAGAAAATCCCATCCAAGTTGTTGCATGGGGATTTACAAATTGGAATGAATACCATATGAATATTCGTATTTTATAAATGGCTTGGTGAAAAATAAATTAAGCCAACTTACCTTTTCTTTCCTCAAAAATCCATCTCTGAATTTGTTAGTGGTAAATCCCCTTACACCAACAGAACGTAACCGCTGGTACTTAGCCTGAATATATAAACCCTTCTGTACTAAGCCTGATTTATAATGGGATTGCAAACGGCCATCTGCAAAGTTGTGTGCAAAATGAGGAAAACAAAACTCAATACTTTATATTTACAAACATGTAAAACAGTACTGAACAACAGAAGTGTGCATTTGCAAGTGCCGAGCCTCTTCCTTTATATCCTATTTAATATTCCTCAGACCACCAGCTACCATGTGGCTCAAAGAACTGCTGTACTATACTTAGTTTCAGGTCTTTTAAACTGTCTTCCTCATTGAAAAAAGTAAATGTATTGTACAACATTTTAACTTTTTTTTTTCAAACTTTAATTAAAGTAAACAAGTATCAATGAAAAAAGTTTAAGATCCTTCCTCACTACTGCCAACAAATTCAGTGATGTCAGGCCTGCAGCGGGCATACATGGTAGGTCTAAAAGACATACTAAACAGAAGTCAGTAAATAAATTTTTCTTATAGTTTTAAGATCTTGTGGTCTGAACATATGTTGATTTCTCTATGCCTCTGTCACCTCCCAACAGGAAAACTCTGTGGGCCCAGAAGCAGAGGCCACAGAGATAACAAAAGGCTTACAGGTAAATGGCATTATGAATACACAGAAATAATTGAGATCAACACTGACCACAGCAGCTATATAAAAAGATTTTCATTCCCAAGCGCTCAGACCTCTGATAAAAAACAGTCTCATTTTGACAGAGTGAGGATCACTTCAGGAAAAAAAAAAAAAAATCACATGCTGTGAGGCTGCAGTAAGTCTGGTACCAGTTTTTCCGTTGCATTTTTCACTGTGTGGCTGGTGAACAGCTAAGAAAGGGCTGTGCAGAACAGAGGTTCCTTTATGCAAATGCAGAGGTTTTGTTATTTCTCAAATCATTTCACCCACCTACTATGTAGGAAATAACTGAGAAGCTGGCCCCATCAGTCCCCCAAGGTTACTCTTACGGTGCTTGTAGGCAGAGGACACTTGCAGAAGAGAATTCAGTGCTAACCCCTTTCCTGAAGAGTACCAGAGTCCAGGGACAATATAACTAAGTGCAAGTAAATTCTTTCAGAAGGTATATGCCTTCCATAGGGAAAACTGAAGGACATTTTTAATGCTGTGTTAAGCCCCTGAACACAGTTAAGATTAAGAGTTCCCATTTCTACCACAGCTACTGTGGTTCTCTGCTTTGAAAGAAGGCCTTAGTGGCCTGCCACTGCATTTCTACAAGCAGCAGCAAAGGAACAGACCAAATAAGAGAGGGGGAGAAAAGGTACAAGATATTGAAAAGGAGATTACACAGAGCTTAGAAGTTTCAACTCAAGTATTAACATGTTCCCTTAGTGGGGAGGGAGGGGAATAGCAGTATTATTAATGTAGAACAGAATCAGCTGTATACAAAGCTAACAGATTACATATATATACATATTTGGTAAGTGGGCACTGCAGTCATATATAGCTTAGAGCAAAGTGAGGTAATTTAAGGTGCATGGAAAACATCTTTAACTTCTAGTCTAAAGCAAGGAAAAAATCTGCTAAAGTGACATCTAGTTTTATGTTAAGACTATTTTATAAATAAAAGTAATGTCAATGCCTATGAACCAATGACCCCAAGCTCTGAAATAAGTCTATATGAACAAACACATCATTGCACTGGGTCTGGCTGGGATGGAGTAAGTTTTCTTCCCAGCAGCCCACATGGTGCCATGTTTTGGATCTGTGACTAAAGCAGCACCGGTTACACACCCGTGTTTTGGCTGTTGCTGAGCAGTACCCGCACAGCGCCAAGGCCTTCCCTGCTTCCCCTGCTCTGCCCCCCAGTAAGTAGGCTGGGGTGGGCAAGAAGCTGGGAGGGGATACACAGCCAGGACAGCTGCCTCAAGCTGACCAAAGGGATATTCCCTGCCATATAGCCCCCTGCTCAGCAGCAGAAACTGCGGGGAAGGGGCTTTGGAGGAGGCAGCTGTTGCTTGGGGACCAGCTGGGCATCAGTCAGCTTGTGGGAGGTGGTGACTGACTGCCTTTGCATCACTTTTTTCTTCCTCTTTTCTTCACTTCAACTGTCTTCATCTCAACCCATGAGTTTTCTCACTTTCGCTCTCCACATTCTCTCTCCCACCCTGCTGGGGAAGGAGGAGAGAGTGGGCAAGCAGCTGCGTGGTGCTTAGCTGCTGGCCAGGGTGAACCCACCACAGCCAGGAATACACCAAACTATGTAAAACATGAAGTTTACGTTGAATGAAGTTTAGTTCTAAAGATTGCTGTGCGTGTACCCACTTAAAGGTTGGTTTAGTGATTCATGCAAAGTGTCATTACAAAAAAATGACCTTTAAAGTTTTATAAAATTTCTACAGAGCCTTTATAAAACTGCTATTCTAAACTATCTTACTTTTTTCCCCAAAAAGTTTAACATACTGCATGAACATATGGGTTTTTTAATACTCTAAATAAACCCTCTCTTTTGCTTAAGTTAAGATGCCCCCATTTCATATACCAAGAAGAAATGTGTCAGGGTTTGGGATGGTTTTTTTGGCAGAGGGGTGGTGAATGGCAGAGAATAGAATTGTGTGTGTGGTTTTTTTGGAGGAGTGAGTTTGTTTGTATACTTGGTTTTTAAATAAATCAGCCAAGAAAGTCTGCTGAGTATAGAAGATAGTCAAATCATCCTCCTAAGCAGGTTTCAGCAACAGCATGGGAAGGAAAAACCCTCTATGTTACACAGGGGGAAATTAAATGTAAAAAAAAAAAGTCAAATCAGCACTGCTGTTTCCATGGCAATTATAAATGTGCTATACACATATGCAAACTGCAATATGAGTGCATATGCTATTTCCCCTACAAATATTAAAGCACCATGGGACAGAACATTGGCTGCAGCAATATATTCCACCAATATTCATGAATACATGTGATGACAACTTAAGTGGACACTTTCATGCTTGGATGATTCCCAGAGCTGTAGGCTGATGTAAATGAAGGCAGCCTTCCAGCTACCAACACTGCCTCTGTGATCTGTCAGCCAGTGCTGAAGATCCCCTGTCCCCTAATGGCTGACAATACAGAGGTGATGCTGATCAAGAGGCTATGATGTCTAGAGATGTCAAATAGTTATATCAGGTTAACCCTTTAAACTTGTTAACTTCAGCTTGGAAAAAAACTTTTGTTTTCCAGCAAAATAAAGTTAACATTTTTTTGCTAGTGTTAGCTTAGCCATCTTAAGCACACCTAAATGGGAGATCCTGAAAGCCTTTTTATCCAGCAGTTCTCTTATGTTTAGTCTGAGGTGGGGGGGGGAAGAACCAAAACACACCACACAACTGAACAAAACACCCCGTATCTACACTGCCCCCCCTTCAATAAGTCATCCAAAGATGCCAGCTACTGAACTTAGCCATCAAAACTTTACTTCAACTTCACTATCTACAAAAGAGGACAGATGACTACCTATTCTGTGTGTTATTTTACTCTTGAGAACACACCTGCTAAATAAGTAGGGGTAATTTTAAGGAAGAAGATAAGTTGTTCTAGATTTTATGATTACTTTTCTAATATAAAGAACTCTAAGTGGATCCATACATAGCACGCCACTGTCAGCAGAAAAGGAGGAAGGTAGGTTTTGTTTTTCTGCTGAAC
>NW_010169426.1:13396-21885 GCF_000695765.1 Mesitornis unicolor
ATACATTTTACAATCAAATGTCATCAGAAAGCCACTGCACTACCCCAGGAAGAAACATAGTTGCCTGCCTCTTTATAATCTTGAGGCCTTGTGAATAAAGCTTCACAATTTTTTATTTTTAAATGCACATATAGCAGCATGCAGGGTATACACAAGAGATTAGTGCCCCAGAAATCCCTACATGAAAGGGCTAATAAAATAACAGTAATACAATTTTGAAAGCAATACAATTCACATCTCCCATAGTTCAAGCTTCTGCACACATCAGGTGAAAGAAAAGAAGCTGACCAGCTTGGTTTTTGGATAGATAAGCTTTCTAATCACTGTCTAATTTCTGCAGTTCTCATTCTCAGCTTTGCAGTGAACTTATTTATTTCAACTGCATGAATATGATACTGCACAACCCTGCTCTGTCCATTGCCAGTCCCCTTGCCTACTGAAAGCTAAGCTTCTCACTGTTTCAATGGAAACAATTAGGCTATGTTGACACTGTTTTTCATGGCACTTAATACCTTCAAAAATGTGTCTCGTGTTACCAAACTCAACAGGATCAAATCACCATTTTAGGTAACATACATCTGACAAAAGCTGATCTGTACCTTGAAGTGTCTTCCGATGGGTCCTGCATTTTCAAGGTATCCTCTAATGCGTCTGTGAGGGTAAGTATCACTTGGTTTTGAAGAATAGTAAGAATTCTAGTCAGAAAACAGACAAAGTTATTAGGTTAATGTTACTAAATTATTCAAAGTTTCCACGTTATACTAACAACTACTGCAACTCTCAATCTTGTGGCATTGACACAATGACACTGTTCAAAGCAGAGCAACAGGAACATAGGGCCTAGAGTCCAGGCTGGCTGAAGTGATGACACAGACCACCCGACTGGATCATCATCTTCTCAGAGAGATCCAAGCAGGTTACAACCCAATTAAGGTTCTCCACCCCTGCTCTCCAGAACAGATGCCTCAGTTTGCATGCAGCAAGTGCAGTAGACAGGCTGCTATAGCAGTCATCCCTTCAGGTAGCAATAAAGGCAAGAAGATTAGTATTCTGCAATAATACGGTTAGCATATGGTCATCACAGGTGAGCGCAGAGGAGACACATGCACTGTCACTGTACACACCACCACAGCAACCAGACAACGAATGTGTAGTCCTTTACATTGGTCTTTAGAAGATTCTACTTTTAACTCTATTACAGGGGAGCATTTAGAGGATTACTTGCCTGCCACAGAAACACACGTGATTTCAAAAGCAAACAGCACAGACAAGTAGTATTGAAATTGTTGTGTCAACACACCGAGCAGCTGCAGTCAGCCAGCCATGATCGCCCAAAATAGAACACACCCTCCAGCCACTCTCCTGCCTCATTTTGGCCCTTTTCCAGCCTCTCCCATGACAGCCACCTCAAGAGTATGCACGCAGCTGAAATATCACACTTTTCCATCATTGTATATGATAAATATTTACAGAAGCACTACATACTGGCATATCCTACATTAAAGTCATCTAATGCAGACAGAACAGACTTGCTAATAAACTGTAAACAATTTTTTTCATGGTCCATTCTTGAATAATCAGAAAAGCGTTCCAAACTGTTGAACTCTGGTTTTTGAGACTCTCTGAATGGCAAATTCCAAACATTTGTCCTCTTGCAGAAAGCAGCTATAAATGGCTTTTACCTTCATTCATTTCTGTTTTTCTAAGGCTGCTTTCAACTCTACTAATACATTTCCTAACAAATACAATACAAATGTAAATACAGCCACATAGCTCTGAATTTATTACAAAAAACCTACTCAACACAGTGGCTGAACTTACAGTTGGCTGCTTGGATGCCACCACATTTAACTCACACAGCAAATACTAAAGCAGTGCCAGCAGCTTACAGGTATGGAGGTTGAACTTGAGCTATTGCCCACCAGGACAAGCTCTTCTCCAATCTCACCCAGTCCTGAAGAAGTCCTTCAAGGAAAGCCATTTTTAACACCACACATCTTAACATAACACATCACAGGGAGTGCCACACTACTGAAGCAAGCTTATTCAGCTGAGTTATTTGTACTGCCTCAGATGTGAGTTAGCTGTATTAGTGATCTGCTCCGCCCAGGAAAAAAAAAAAATACCCTCTTTCTGCATTACTTTACATATCGAGCATTAGACATACTGAATACACAGGAAAACAGACAAGGAGAACAGAGTAAGAATGAAAAGTCAAGAACAGAAATACAAAAACAGAAGAGGAGATGCAGTTTTAAAGTGCCAATTAATGTACTGTGGACACATCTGCAGAATGTCTGTATACCCTCCAAGCCAGTTGGCGAGCACTGATTAATTCTAGTTTTACTGACAAACATGGATGGCAAAATATTCTATCTTCCCACTCGTCTGCAAAGCAGCTCCTGCATGGCTGACTTAGCAAAGAGTCGTTCCTTCTTCAGGACACCTTATATTTGTAATGCCCGTGGTTCCATAGCTACTGTTTTTCTGAAAGGACAACTCCTCACTGCAGTGCAGGACTTTGTAAAACTGCATGTTTACAGTTCCTATGAGTTATCAAAATGCAATCTTCCTCAACCTTCAGCACAAACAACAACTCATTTTCTATTTCAAACTAACCCCCTTTTCATTTGCAATTACTGTGCTACTTAATAAGCAATTACTACTTTGTTTTGAGGACTTCAATCAGCCTTAAGTAGTATTTTTACAGTTAAAAGCTTACTTTGTTTTACACTGAAATACACATTGTTCTATCTGCAAGGCAGCTCCATTTCAGTGGTGGTCAGAACTTTGACTAAATAAAAATTACTTTTGATGAACCTCAAAAGCTTCATGGTCTTTTGGAATCCTGTCTGTAGGGTGTTAATTCCAATGTATAAAGAACGACAATTTACACTACTCTCCTCCCTACATTGCATCCACCAGGAGAAAGAGAAAAAAAAAAGAAAGATGTTTTAGAATTAGACTGCACACATTAATAAAGCTTTTCTGGTCTCACCAGTTCCCCAAGTTAAACAAGCACAAACACTTGGAAATAAGACTACATTTACTTGGAAGGAATTTTCCAGAAGACACTAGTTTATTTCTACTGGACCTAATGTAACTGTCTTCGTCATTTCAGTATTCAAGTACATCACAGAAAGATAGCCTAAAAAAGAATAAGCACCCAAACTCACTTTGATAAATGTGGTATCAACACAGACAAGCTATTCTATTGCATAATATCACATCCTCAGGAATACTATTTCAGACATTCCTAATTATTTCTGTGATTTGTTCCTCATTTTAATTTGCTTTTAAAGTAAGCTTACCAGAACTTTCAGTAAAACAGTGTTTCTCCTTGTTATGATAACAGTGCCCCCCACACAAAACAAGTATTAGACCTTTCTTTCCAACTGAGAACTAGAATATAGGAGAGTATTCTTTTTCTCAAACTGTTTCTCATTACCTCAGGTTATCTGCTCAATAAAAAGGCCTTCTAATTTATAGTCCAGGTAGTACAGCATTCAGTGGAAGAAATGCAGTATTACATACAAATTTCTTTTACAAAGCTACAAGCAATATGAGGTTTGATTTCATAAAGCCTCTTAATCAATTAATTTCAGTAAGTAATTTTGAACCTAAAATTTAGTTCAAAAGTTTGACCTGTTTCTGCTATCCAATAGAAGATCTAAAGTTGACCATCTTCTTTTTAAACTAGCTGAAAAAGTGTTTGATTTCACCCATCATACCAATCTAAGCTAGCTTTCTGAAACAAGAAATCTCTAGCCAACTTGCTACTGGGTTATAAAAAACAGTAGCAAAGTTATGGAGCACAGCACAGGCATGCAAAAGTAAAGAATTATTTTTGTTGTATCAGCCTTTGGCCGTAAAAGTGGGTTTAGCTCACTTATATTAATCTATGATTCAACAGATATCTGAGGAAGTACTTTTGCACTAGAACTGTGAAACTGATTAGTTTTACTGTTGAGTAAAGTCTGAAGATAATAAAGCCTCACTTGAAATTTGAAAGGGCAGGATAGCATAATTGATGATTTATATCAGCATAGAAAATGCAGCAAAAAAAATTTAATTATAAGCATAAAAACAACAAATGTAGAAGCTACTAATTCTACATTTATGCTTACCAGGTAAGGCTTCCCAATGAATTTCCTGAAAGGTGGCTTAATGAATCTCATCGGCTTTTGGAAGCCATCAAGTTGAGAGTTATGTAATTTTGAAAGACTGCAGCTTTGCTGGTTCCTGATGTGTATGTGAGAGAGAGAGAGAACAGTTAAAATCTAAAGCCATAGCATACCAAAATCCTGTATTTTAAATGACCTTAACCTAGTATCCATATCACTGAGAAGTGCAAAGCGACATTAACTAGTCCTCTGACAAAACTCAAGCCCAAATCGCACAGAATTGTACACAGTAAGCTGTATAAGCTTATACAATGAGAAATTCACAGAGACACTTTGCCTCCACTGTGTGAACCAGGTTTCCCAGGCTCACCACGCTAGGCCTGCATGCCTGGTCATTGCTGCCCTCCGCTGGTTGAAACGCTTTCTGCACTTCAGCAGCTGCTGTATTCTGTACTATCTTGAAAGTTGTACAGAACTTTCCATTTCATGAAATTCCAAATCCAACAGAAGCTCAGATCAATAGCAAGACACTGGCTAAATGCTCCAGTTCCATCCTCAGTAAGCAGGATACTCTGGCTTTAGGTTTTCGCTTTCTTGGTTTTTACAACTGAGCACGTTGGTAGTACAGAGATGTGTCTATAAACCTCCAAACAAAATGCATACCATGAAAAGTAACCACCAGAAGTAAAAAATCATAGTTCATAAAACATTCAGAAACCATTTCCACAGCTGCAAAATAAACTAAGGCAAAAACAGAAGTCCACTGGACTAGCTCCTACATATTGCCAGTATGTGAACTATGAAAAAATCCCAGTCTCAGGAAAATTTCATCCATGTTTCATATCATCTCAGTCCTCAGCCCACATTACACTGTCCACCAACTCTGACAGCGTAACCCCTCCTCATGTTGAGCTCCAGGACAGCCACTTACCAGAGGAACTTGAGCCTCCTACAAGACAGTAGAAGTGGCAAATAAAAGTCTTCCCACATAATCAGGCCACATATATGCTAAAGACATAGCCCCGGGTACATAAAAGGCTATATGCAGCAGTCCAATATATTTTTTTCCCCACTTGGTAACTTCTTGTTGTTTAAAGAATCTCAAGTACAAGAAATATTTCTTCTGCAGCTTCACAAGTCACTTTTCCCAAGTATGTACGCATTGCCACTATTTGCCATTTAAAATGAACAAACAGCAACATATTAAGAGTAATCTGTAAATAATGAGTGTGTCTGTAAATCATATTGTAGATACATTTCATTACAGTGACAATTTTTTCTAAAACAAACAAGTCAAGCCATCTCTCTCATCAACCAACCTTACAACATCTAAAGTGAAACAGCATTACTGTGGTTAAACCTTCAAAGCCAATCACCTTTAACAAACCTGCTGGAGGAATTCATGGCAGTAGAAAGCTATTCCAAAAATCTAGCTTTTCTTCACAAAACTCACCAAGAATCAGAAAAATCCTTTCTTGATATGCCACATGACATTACAAAACCAGGGCAACACAACAATGTATTTAACCTAGAACACTTTCATGAAACTACAAAATACCAATAGAATGCTTTTATAGGAATATCAAGGAGTTGAAAAACAGTTAAGTATCTTTAAATTCATTTCTTTGCCTCTTCACATTCAGTGCTACAATTTGAGCTTGCTTATCACTTCCCCACTGCCCCCCCTGCAGCTTAACCTCTTCCAAGGTAACATTCCATTACGGAGTAGTTTACAACGTATGTCAGTTGAATTTTGGTACAAGTCAAACTTACAAGGACAAATGATGGAAAAGAATCACAACAAATGTGAATGTAACTGTGGAAGAGTAAAAAATGAACACATAAGGGAACTACAGGCTTAGGCCAACGAGATTGTTATTTGCTAATTACCTTGGAGTCACACCATCCACATGAAACACTCTCTCATCTTCGTTCTTCAATCTCTCTTTTCTTCTCCTTTCTATATCATGCCGTAGATCATTTGGATCTTCTAACACTCTCATAATGTTCTAGTTAAGAGGAAGGGTTAAAGTTAACTTAGCTGATAATAACTAAACACCGACATGATTCTGTCCTTCAGGGGCTTATAACCTTCTTAACATAATTCAACTGTCTGCACATCAACCCAAGGATTCAAAGTCCAAAACAGTAACAAAAAGAAGTCCTAAACAATTACGCTTTCTTATACCACCTGCCTTTTTACAAGTTTCCCAGCAACAGTGAACAGAGCACTGGAATTTTGCATGGAGTTGCCAAGACAAAAATATTGACAAATTCCAGGAAATCTTAAAAAGTCCTACTATTCTTAATTAAGTTGAATTTCGACATACCTGTACTACAGAAAAAAAAATTGTAACTAAAGCACAGTAGCTTGAAAGGGGAAGACAGAAAATCTTATGTCCTTGGATGAAAGCATGGGATAAAATAGCACTCTGAGAAATTAGGGGGGTGTCAGGCCATTCTAACATTAGGGCAGGAGAAATATTAAGGCTTTTTCTAACTTCAGAGGGAAAGTAAGAGCCACGTGTCAGTCATCTACTTTGTAATTACACTATTTACAAACAGATAGGGCTTTAAGCAGCAGGTATAACCACACTGCAGTTGCTCTGGAGAACATGCTTGCATTTTACTCATCAGTGAACACAGTATACTTGCACCACTGTGGTATCTGTCAATATGCTCAAGTGTGCCTTTCTTTCAAAATAGTCAGAATAACCGATGGTCTTCAAAGCATATAAAAATGACCTACCAATAGCAAGGGGAAAATGTTGTTTACACCTACATTTTAACTTACTGTTTACCAAAAAAAATTAAGCAGTCAAGATACCTGGGGAGATTCAGATGGCACAGTTCGTTTGTTCTGAAGTTCTGCTAGAGACATGTCAATCCTCCTGGAACATAAAAACATTACATAAAAACAAGTGCCACCGCTATAAATAGCAAACACATCACTAACAAGCTACACAATTGTTTATGGCAGGTAGTTTAGAGTCAGTGAAAAAACTCTTTACCTTGTGTAAAGTCTACTGAAGATTAACAGCCTTAATGCAAATAAATTAAGGCAAAAAGCACATCAAGTACCTGTGAATTTCTGGATCCAAACGTATTTTAACTTCATTCATATTTGCAATTGGTTTATCCTGAATTTTTGAGAACCGTTCATGTAGAGTTATGTCAGATGATGTAAAGTAATTTGCTGTGAAAAGATTAAATACAAGCATGTTTATTCGTAGTATTTGTGCACATAGTGAGAAACTACATCTTTTAAAAGATTAACACTTAAGGACACCAAGACAACTTCTGAGACTAAATTTCAAAATATTTCTACTTGCAGCTCAGCATTAACAAATGAAAGATTAGGCCAGCCCAACTTAGACGTCCTTCTTATTTAATAAGACTAAGCTGAACAGAAAGTTAACTGTTTGTCAGCTCTGTCATAGTAGTACTCAAATGACTAGGTTCTATAAAGTTCGACACTGAACATGATGCAGCAGTCTAAACATTAATCTGAAAAATTAAAGAAACTATATATATCTATATCTATATATATATAGATATGTTTGTATGTATATATCTAGGATGTTGTGACTACAGCAAAGCTCCTTTTTTCTTCTCTTGTTCCTAAACAAGCAGGTTGCTCTTAAGCGCTAACATAAAATCCTTTTGACCTTAACACTCCACAATACTGCCCCTATTATGGACTGAGGCCTTCTGATAATCACCCTCCACCCAACTACTTTAAATCCTCAACCTGCATTTCGCTTGAACAATACAGAATGAAGCCAAACTACAAATGAATGAAGCCAAAGGCAAACACCTGAGATACACAAGGACAGCCTATCTAATTCATTAGACTTGGTTTCAATAAGTATAAATACATAAACACATACATATGCCCCAAGTATTACAGCCACCTTTAACTTGATGGATAATTGTGATTATTTCCTGAGTAAATTCTCTTGATGGGTCGTTTTCAACATTTTGTGTTACAGACTCCATGTGTTCAAACACCGGATGAAAGTTTTCATTTTTCCTGCCAACAGCAACCAGATCATGTGACATCTGTCGCTCTGTCGTATGACTAGAAGCAGTCCTAGAACAAAAATTTGCAGATATTCACTTCGATAGAATTCACTATACCTGAAAACTTCAAATAGACGAGTAGAACAAAACAATACATTAAGAAGTTTGTTTTAGGAATAAGTGGGATGAAACAGAAATCTCATCTTGTTCCTTTTTTTGAATTAAAAAATAGAGATATATGACTACACCCTCAGAAATCCTTGTTTCAGTGAAGTACTGTCCTGGTTGGAGCTAAATAGAACTAATTTTTCATTTAGTGATTTTTACTTTTCAGCTCAGTCT
>NW_010169427.1:0-294 GCF_000695765.1 Mesitornis unicolor
TATTTTCATTTTTAGAGGTGTGGGACTTAAAATAATACATATATATGTTGTTATTTTATATATATATATAAATAGTGTATGAAAACACAGAGAATCAATTTTTGTTGTTGTTTTCAAATGTTTTAATGTAGTATGTGGGCTTCCTTTTTTAAATTTAGCTGTTAACTTTTAAGACCTTTCAGTATATATTTTTTTCCCATGCTAGAATTTTTATAGTCATTAATGGAATAGGAAATGGCATCTACCTTCCTGTGTGTTAATGCTTAACCCTAATTTATTAATCTCATTTAAAAT
>NW_010169427.1:310-4712 GCF_000695765.1 Mesitornis unicolor
CAGCAGGACTGTGCATCTGCTTAAAGCTAAGCTACTGTACAACTCTAGGCAAAATGAGATCTATGCAAAGTTTTCTACAACCATTTCAAACTGTTCTTTATCAGTATGCTAAGTAATAGCTGGATGTAATAATTTTAATTAAGTGCATGTGTATGTGTATCCAATTTTCCCTATTATTACAGTGAAAATACCTTACCTTTTATCATATTTCAGTATTACGTGGCTAAATTTCCTGAAATGCTAGTCATAGTAGCTAACACACATATATAAGTGTATGTAACTTCTCAGTACATTCTTGTCCCATTTAAAGACCAGAGGGACAATGTTTGTTACATGATATAGCCTGAAAAAGCAACAGATACGAAATTGTGACTCCTGCTAGAAAGCCTTTAAATATTTAAGGTTATTACAACCTGCATTTTCCCCATTTGTGTGTTTAACTTGATAGCTGTATCAATTATATGTCAAGTACACTTACAAACATTTCTTACATGTGTATTGTCAAATGTCCTGTCATTCTCCTGGAAATACCCAGTATACAAAGCATTTTGAAGACAATTTGCTTATAACACTTTTTGTATCCCATATGTCTCTTTCTCTTATTTGCACCTACTATTTTATTTATCTAAGCATAAATATTACTGCTTCTTGGCACTATTTGGAAGATTTTTAGATGCTTTACTTCAGTACCTCAGCCTTATTGCAGTATAGACTCTTATTTTTAACATGTGCCAGTCCTACAAAGCCTTACTTGTCTAAAATGCAAGTTAGTATTTGGGCCAAACCTTCAGAAATGTGAAACAGATGAGCTCCTGGGATACATGTAAAATAATCCTCTGGAAATCTTAACTCAAATAAAAGTAAAATGCCATGACAGTCCTGTAGGTTCATATTTTGTGTGCAGGATGGTCTAATGTGCTGATGGTAAAGCCTGAAATAGAAGAGCATTACTGCTACCTACTAATAATTAATTTGCAAAACAGAAAGCCAAAGCTGATAGAACTGATAGTATTTTTTTTTTACATAGAGTTTTCACTGAAGCCTTGTATGTATGACTTGATATTTGAATTACATATTCAAGCTGTTAGTGCTTATTAGTGCAGGAAATGTTGAGAAACATGGAAGGCTGTCCTAACATCTTGGGTTCTTTTCTGTATTTCCTTTTCTTAATATTATCATTAGAGGTTGTGACCTAGGACTCTCTTTTAGGGTTCTGGCTGCCCACTTTTCCTCATCTGAAATCTTACAATATCATACTTATTCCACAGTATTAGGAATATGTGGCTATGGGCCTAGTCTAGCAACTAGTGAAGCGCCTGCTTAAAAAAAATCTCATTGATTAGGCTTTGGAAATGCAAACATTTGAGCAGTGATTTTAAGAGTACCCTCTCTGGAGGCTTACAGTGTGTGCCTAGAAATCGTTGAAGGCATAGTTTTTGCAGGTGCGTATGTATCACTTGGAACTCAAACTGTCTGCTATAGGTCTCCATAGCTCTTCCCAGAGTATGCTGAAGATTTCTCTCAGAGAATCTTTGAGGACTGAAGAGGAGGGAAGGTCTCCTCTTTTTAAACTGATTGCATTTCCTGAGAGCAGAGAAAGGATACGTTTATTGGTAAGATACAAAGTTCTGCATTGCACTAGTGACCACTGACTTGTATATCATGAGCCACATTGCATTTACAGTTCATACCATACTGTTGCAGTGTATCAGCTCCTTGCTGACCTGTGAGCAGTGTGTACATCCTCTCACTATGTTTTATAACAGTCTAAAGGGGAAGGAAAGCGTCTAGAACTTTGTCATTACCTTTAGCAGCAAGAGGATGTGAAAAGTCTTTCAAGGCTAAATAAAACTTTGTGTAATTTGACAAAATGTATCCTGCATTTCCCTTGCCCTCACCATCGTGTCTAGTTATATTGCAGTAGAGGGTAAAGGAGGTAAAGCTCTTGTAGTCTAAACAAACTCAGCACGGTGAAATGGGACAGTACTTTAAAATATGCATAAGGATTGCAGTTGCTCCATTTTGTGACACTGGCTGTTCAGGTAGAGAAGGAAAACAAACCACAGACTTTTCTGAAAATGAATATTTTTTTAAAGGGCGATCAAGAAAAATGATGCTGGAACTATTATTGTGAAAAATTGAAGTGGCCTGTTTGATATCACGCATGCAGTTTGGATAAACAAGATTAGTGCAACACACACTATTTTTCATTTTCTGCTGTCTTCAACAGCACCAACCATTGCAGCATCTCATTTTTTAACTTTGTGTTTAGAATGCGAAGTCCCATGTGTGTACAACTGCTTCTGGCTGCCCGGTCCCTCTGCTCCTCACATTTTCCCTCTGCTTGCATATTTCCATGTGTACCGCAAGCAAGAAGAGACCGAGAGGGCAGGATACTTATTCTCTTCTCAGATCGATACTACTCTGTGGGTCAGCAGCTAGGACTGTTTAAAAAGAGAGGAGGAGGGTATTGGGTTTTATTTCCCCTGTACACTGAGGCAAACACCTTTGCATTGGGTTTGTCTCCATTACCTAAGGAAGAAAGCCTGCATAGGTTATTTCTGCACTGGTATCAGCTGGCAAAAAGACCACTGTAAATAAGATAGCAAAGAATTTGAGTAACAAGAAAACCTTAGATTTTTTTTTTCCTCTCTCTCTCATTAAAACAAGAATTTTAAAGCCTAAGTGGCCATCTATGTGTTTTGTTCTTGGAGCTGAGCTCAGTGGGGATAGAGATCGAGATCAGCATGTGTTGGGTTTGAGCGGCCAGAGTATATGAAAAGCAGCAACTCCTGGTTTGAGAGCCAGGGTATTGAAGTCTTCTTGCACAGGTGCATCAGCTTTCATCTTTCAAGAGAGGGGCTTGCCATATTTTTTGTTCCCCTTTTAGCTATGAAAACTGAGACTTTTCCTTCCAGTCTTCTCTATTTCTCCCTGCTCTGTGTTTAATATCTCTGAGTGCTGTCCCTGAAAGGGATAAATGAAGGACACAAAAGGTGGCTCTGCACAGCACAATGCAAGTTTAGTCCTGGAAATGCGGCATTGCCATTGCTACCAACAGGCCACGTGCTGGTGTGGGGAATAAACAGGAGACCTACAGACTCTCCCTGTAGCAGGAGAAACGCAAGGATGTTTTGACATAGATCACAGTGACACTCTTAAGAATAGTGGGATGCTATAAAGTAGTTTTTGAACAGAGGAAGGTGGAAGGAGGCAATATGAAGAAGCTCATGGAGGAGAATGAAGAATAAAACTTGCCTATGTGCAAGAAGAGTAGCCTGGGGAAAAAATAAGAAGTTTGCAATGCTGAATTTAAATTTTTTGCCCTCACATTATCGCATCTTGTATGTGTTTTAAAATTATGTGCTTTCATGCAAAGAAATCAGGTGATTCTGCATCATAAATCAGTCTTTATAGCAAACAAGATTCTGTGGGTACCTATCTTAGACTTGTTCTTTTCTGGGGAATAAAACTGAGGCACTATCAGAGATTAAGATGGGGCAAATTGATTAATTAAAAAGCAGTAAATCATCAGCCCCACATGATTTATGTATAAAAGAGTTCTGAAGAAGCTTAGAAATGAATTAACTGAACTGCTAACAAAGATATGCACTCTCATTAAAACCAAGGTCTCTTCCAGAAGATTGGGAAGTATCTGGGGTTTATCCTATATTTAGACCAGTAAGCATTACATCTGCACATTGCAAATGGTCGAAACAGGTATTTAAAAGGGAATAATAAAACATCTGGAAGATCGTGATGTGAGAGACTTTAATGAGAACAGTTCAGCAAGGAAAAATCATGTCTCACTGCATCACATAGAACTCTGAATGTGCCCATGAAAATAAAGAGGAATGGCCATACCGGATCACACTGAAAATTCCTCTAGCCCAGCATCCTGCCTCTGACACTGCCTGGTCACAGCCACGTGGGAAGGAGAGCAGACCAAAAAGGATAAGATAACCCTTTGTCCCTCGACTTGATTGACAGCAACAAGGGCCAGATCTGAATTTAAGGGGGTCACTGCAAACATGCTGCCATCATCCCTTTCCCAGAAACCAATCCTCAGCTTAACAGTGCTCGAAGAGAGAATTTTCCCCACTCACAAAAAGGAATTAGATGGTAAAATAATGTTTTCACAAAAAGGAGGAAGAGAAGTCTGACAAGCTAGATGCTCAAAGTAACAACAACCAATTCCTGAGGTATAATTGTAGCAATAGTATTTTCATCTAGCAAGACCACCAGCTTGTTTTCACCTTCTTTCCTTTACAGTTTGAGATGAACAAGTATTGCTGGGTAGTGAAGCCATACTGAGGCTGTGATAACCTGATGTGATTAATTTTTGTTAGCTACTAGCTAATTTTTGTTACTTGGACTTTAGTAAGGCCTTGGACACCATCTC
>NW_010169428.1:0-959 GCF_000695765.1 Mesitornis unicolor
AGCTCCTCATATTCTGTGATTCTGTGACTGAAGCCACATTGCTGTATGTATCTGGGAGAACCAGCAGAGGGGCATGCAGGAATTAGAGCATGGGGCTGAACAAGGAGCTTCCTCCCAGCTGTCAGGACTCTGAATGCACCAACAGGCTGTGCAGCCCCTTCTCCTCTCCTGGGGGTGGGTTTGGCTGCCTGTGTCTGAGGCGCAGCTGTGTAGCACAGGATGAGAGTGGCGTGAACAGAGCAGTGTGAGAAGGGGCTGTGAGGGGCCTCCTCAGCCTCCCCTTTTTGGCTCAGGCCCTTGCCTGAGCTATGTGGTACCTGTGCCAGTGCCTGGCCGTATCTCTGCTAGTCGTGACCCCCAGCTGGCTTCCTGGTGTGGCCTAGGACCTGCCTTGTCACCACGGATTTGTCCGATGGCCACTGGGCTGTTGGCTGACCATGGATTCTGTTGTCAGACTTGCGCTGCTTGCCTTGCTTGGGGGCTTTGGGATGGGCTCCTTGCTGGTGAGGCTGCCATCACGGTTGGCTCCAAACTCATCTTCCTTGGTGGAGCAGCCAGCTTCTGCTGGTCCCTGATGCTAACCTGCTGCTACAGATGAGTGGCTATTCCAAGGCGGTTTTTGTTTTAGAAATACATGTATAAGTTTATTTTGAACTTCTGTTGGCAGTTCTGTTCTCTGTACTGGCACCATGGAGTCTGTGAAGTGATTAATGATGTGCCTCCTCAAAATGCATGAAGATAAGAAATAATAGCTGATTTCAGAGATGAGGCTTTTTGACCTGGTAAGCGTCCGATAGATGGCATACCTGCTCCCACTTGTTCCTCTTGAAAAGAGAAAATGGATCCCTCAGTTCCAAGGGAACATGATTCCATATTTTTGCAGACGGTGGCCTAGCTGATTGCAGAACTGTGAATGGCAGTATGTTAAATTCAGGAAAGTCAAGTTGCACGGTTCTAAT
>NW_010169429.1:0-13573 GCF_000695765.1 Mesitornis unicolor
CTGCTCTCTGAGCCTTAAACGGAGACACCTAATGAATGAGAATAGTCCAGCTTTCAAAACAGCACACAGTCAAGTCACTTGCTGCACAAGTGAGCAGCCTATTTTAGGTCTACTACTGGCCACCCCAAAACAAAGAAAAGAGATATGACTCATGTTGTTTATTTACTTCTTCCCTGCCTTTCTTTCCTAAAGAGTTTATATCCATCTACTACTATGCTTCAGTCATCAGAATCATCCCACCACGTCTCAGTGATGCCAATGACATCATAGCCATGTAGGCATACATATGTCTGTAATTCTTCTTGCTTGTTCAATTCTCCTTACTTCTTTAATTCTTCTTGCTTGTTCTTCTTGCTTGTAAATTTATGAAAAGTTCTCAATAAACCCCAAACCAAAAGCTCTACATAAAAGCTATAAAACCCCCCTAAACTTCAGACTTATAAACAAATGGAACCTCTAACAGCTGCAACTGCTTAAATTCTGTTTCAAATCTTTAGAATACTGTTTCTTACAATTTTCTTGCCCCCAACATATCTTATACATTCAATGCACTGATTATTCCTTTAAAAATATATATATTCCAGAAGTATTTGAATGTATGTCACTGTACAGAACTGAAAAGCTTTTTATAAAGATTAATTCTTTAATTTTTCCATAACCAGGAATTTCTACATCAGCTGCATTTCTGCTATTCCCCTTTTTGAGATGTGGAGTGACCAAGTAATGAGTATGAAGCTTTTTGGAGTGGAAAACAAGTTCCTTTCAGATTTCTTCCTCAGAGAATTACTAAAAACACCATCATATGCAGGGCAAAATGCAAGACTCATGTGTTTCCCAGGAGAATAATAAATTAGCAGTATAAATTATTCATAATGAATAAACCTTCTGCAGATGAAAGGAAATTGGAGGCATTTCTGTCTCACGACATAAGGTTATTCTCCTTATAATATAGAAGGAGGTTACAAGGATCCAAAATACTGTCACCTCAACATGTTTAGACTAATGATGTTTTATATTAACTTACACTAGATAAACATAATGTTTTTAAAATCTTTGAGGAGAATGTGCTTATTGGTGCAGATATTCCTGAATTTCTTAGAAAGGTTCTACACCTGTTTCCACTGTAGCACAGGTTTTGACTTGTCATTATTTTCATTTCAACTGCAACATAATAGTCATAGTGCATCACAGTAATCAAAAAATGTCCTCCCAAACCAATCTGTAGCAGTGGCCACCATTTAACATATGCTTTGTGTCCTGAGATTGGAAACAGCCTAAGTATCTACCTGTCAAGAGGTTACCCTAAAAAGGATGAGGAAAGATCAGTGTAGTTTATAGCATCAAACCAGCAACCCTTACAGCAGATGTCATTCTGCTGATCTGACTATACTGTTCAACGACTGTACCACCTTAACAGGCTGATGTTTTTTCACTGGATGGCAAACACCAAAAGCCCAGGTCTGATGTTTGCTTCCTAATATGCCTCAAGCAAAGTTAATGATTTAACTTACCTTCACTGGCTTGTTAAATATAACCCTGTTTATCTCTCCAATGTAGCTCAGAATTAACTGATAAATGTATAAGTGACAGAAATTAGGATAAACAATCTCTGCACATACACAGTAATAAGTAGTTGAGAGTGATAATTTCTTTAGCAGGTGCAGTTATTTCCAAAGCAAGATAATCAGTTGCTTCAGAGAAATCTA
Source organism: Mesitornis unicolor (assembly GCF_000695765.1). NCBI lineage: Eukaryota > Metazoa > Chordata > Aves > Mesitornithiformes > Mesitornithidae > Mesitornis > Mesitornis unicolor. The sequence continues at coordinate 1,707 of NW_010169429.1, forward strand.
AAAGCTGCTCAGAAATTGCAGTGGTTGTAGGTCAACCCAAAAGATATCCTATCAAGCAGACCAAGTCAGAGTCAACTGTTCCATAAAAGAAAAGTCTATAATATGACAGTGCATAATATTGCACAGTTGTATTTGCAAATGACATGGATAATAATATTTTTGCTGCAGCAATAGTCAAACAGGACAAATGTAACATGGGAAACAGTGATAAAGGGGAAAAAATGACCTATTTGCCAAGGTCCTACACCCGGGCTTTTGTATCTTGCGTATACTTGCGTATCTTACTTCTTTCCAACCGCTAGGCTTGATCTATTGTACATGGGAATGGAAAAGCTGATAATGAAAATTAGAAATTCCTCAATCCTCACTTTCTCTTTGCAGTTAGATCAAGCTAATGTTAAAGGCAGAATTGATATATCTGAATCTTTATAGAAAATGCTATGGCTCAGTAAGGTGAGTTCCCTTTTTAGCTGAATTTCTGTTATCACAGTTGCAAGTCTGTATGCGAAATGACAGTGCCATTATTATTATCATTGTTCTTTATCTGCTTAAGGACATTTCAGCTAAACCATGGAATTTCACATAACTTCATATCTTATTTAAAAAATAAGGGTACTGCTGCTCCTGTTGGCAAGTTTTTCTGAAGCTTAATATTTTTAAGACTTTTTAAGATTTTCTCTGAATATTAGACTTTTCCTAACTGCATTTTTCTCTTAAGAGTAATATTTTACTGTAAACAGTCCTTGTGATCTCTTCTCATTTACCATTGTCTTTTGAAATACAGACAAAACACAAATCCTTTGCTCTACTGCATGATGTTTCTCCCACCATCTGGACAAACTTGCCTCTGTTCCACAGTTCTTTGTTAGCTAATCCAATGCTTGCAACTTGATCCCAGTTTACTTTGAATAACTCTTGTTTTTTCTGTCTCGTTTCCCAACCTGTCCTTATTCCCTTAATCAGGTTCCCTCTGTGATTTACCCTTCTCCTTCAGCTCTTCAGCCACTATAATTCTCTTTCATTTTAGTACACATTCAGTCATATAAATGCACTGAATTCATGGCTACACATCACAGTTTACTTAAAGTTATGACTTACCGTTTCTTGTCATCAAACCCCTAAGTTTCATCACAAAAATTCGGCAAACAAAAGTGTATTAAAAAGTTGTCAATTTCAGTTTTCTGTTTTGCAAAGAAAATACATTGTCTTCTCAATTGTGTCTTGATAAAGGATCTTTGTAAGTAACAGTTTTATTCAGGTTTCTAGCAAGAATGTACTTGTTTCCTGCTCAGAAGAACATAGGCACAAATAAACTCTTATCACATAACCAGTACAGCTCTGGTTTTAATTCCCTTTAAAATAATTTAATCTGAGAAAATGGTATTTCAAAATATTCATTAGAATAAGAATCATGGGTTTGCTTTCATCTCCACAGTCTTTTTGTTTCCTCTGAACATTAATGTAAGAGACATTTGTCATCAAAACTGTTCCAGGAAAAGGCCAACATGATGCAATTCTTATTCAGATATGCCAGTGGAGGTGCTTGAAACTGGTATCTTCAAAGTTATCATAAAATCTCTTTGATCTTGCAACTACAGTTGAAACAAATTCAAGTTCCTCACTATAGGAGGAACAATAATGCCTTCTGATCTGTGATGCGAAGGAAGAAAGCAATCTGTGACGTTAACATGTGTAACAGAAAGTTACTGTGTTTTTTTATTAATAGCGTAAAAAATGAATAGTGGTGTACTATTCAGTAGTTCCAGCTACACAAGGGAGATAGTAATTATAATAAATAAGTGTCCTTCTCCATGATTCTTAGTCTTTTGGAAGTGTTCAAAGCCAGGTTGGACAGGGCTTTGAGCATCCTGGTCTAGTGGGAGGTGTCCTCGCCCATGGCAGGGGGTTTGGAAATGGATGATCTTTAAGGTCCCTTCCAACCCAAACCATTCTATGATTCACTCTCACAGGAAAGGACTACATGGATCAACCAGTGTTCTACCCTGTTTTGCAACTTCTCCTGGCAAACTGAACTTCAATTTTGCAGTTGTAATGTTGAAACAACTAAATGAACCCAGATCCTGAAGTTCCCACAGTGAAGACATAACAAGTAAATGATGGGTTAGTCCATTAGGTTAGTAAATGCTTAGTCCATTAGGACTAAGTTCTAAAAGAAAGTGGGGAAAAAAATCTAGGAATGCAGTTATAAGAAAAGCAGAGTAAACCAATGGGAAATAAAAGCATTGCATTAAAAACTATCTTCTTTCTCCACATACAGTAAATGATATTTCATGCAACATCTGTTGTTTCTGTATTTCAGAGTTGATCATAGGTGGCAGCATTGTTCCCTGGGGAAAATCTGAGTTAGGATATCATGGTCCCCTTAATTATACAGGCATCCAAAGACAGGAGAAAATTTCCTTCCAACTCTCTTACGAACAACAATTACTTCAAAATCATGAGAGGTCTTCTCATATTGATGCATGCAATATTCTCCTTAAGAATTAAAATAAACCATAATTTTGGAATTATAAAGTAGACTAAAACCTTGTTTACAGTAAATATTATCAGGCATTGGAATGGGCTGCCCAGGGAAGTGGTTGAGTCACCATTACTGGATGTATTTAGAAAACAGGTAGATGAGATGTTTAGAGACGTGGTTTAGTAGTGGGCAGGTTATGGTTAGACTCCATGATCTTAAGAGTCTTTTCCAATGAAGTGATTCCATGATTCTATGTTTCCGTGATATACAAAGTAGCTCATATCTGTGACATCCTTTGCCAGATAACTATCAACTTTAGCTATACCACCTGCAATTAAAATATTTATCTCACTGAAAATGTTTTGTACTTGTTTTTCAGTCCCAAAATCTTAGCACATTTGAATTTCCTCACTTTTTATTAATTTTTATAACTCCCAAAGTAGAAAAATTTCTGGTTTTGGAGATCTTCCTAGTGTGAAAGTGAATGTGAGTATGCTCCGAATAAACCAGAATTGAATCTACTGTCATTTCTCTTTTACTGTTTATTTTTCACTGCAAATATAAGCTGGAACACAGAAGGTTCCACTTAAATTTGAGAAGAAACTTCTTCTTCTACAAACAAACTATGTAGGCAAATTCATGACTAAATTGTATAAAAAGAAATAACAGCAATCTCTGCTCAAAATATAATAATTTTGTAGGTTGGGGAACTTTTCTTCTTTGGATTGTTTTTGTGTTTTGTTTTGTTGTAGGTTTTTGTTTTGTTTTGTTTTGTTTGTTTTGTGTTTTTTTATTTTAAATGATATGGTGGCTACCACTGTAGGAACAGGTAATTCTCAGAAATGAAGCATGCAAACCTGATGCTTTTTTGAGAAAAATCTGTGTCTTTCAAAGTTCAAATTGTTCAGATTGTAAAGATTAGTTTTATTCTTAGGGTGCCTCTTTCCTACCTATTTATATTAAAACTATTAAAAAAGATACATATGAAACCTGCCAAATGTGTACAGTAAAATATTTTTATCCTGTCTTCTACACTTCATAGAATTGAAGAATCAATGAGATTGAAAGGCAACGTTGAGGTCTTTACTCCAATCCCATATTTCAAAGAAAGGAGGCTCCACAGCCTCCTCAGCTGATAGATTTTGTTTCCTTAAATAGTTAGAACTATTCTGGAAAGGTAGAGTCATTTTTATATACAAATTATATTCTGTACATAGATAGTGAAAAAAAATTTTGATGTTAAGGAAAATTAAGTTATAAAAATAACAAGACTGTCAGAGTTCACATTCCAAATTTGAATATTTTTTTTTGCTCTGATAAAATCCTTTGATACCTGTAAGATGTCCTATGGTTTTCCTCTCCTAGAAAACTGCTTTTATCTTTATAAGTATGAATAAGCAGAACTACTTTCACTGTGGCAATTTATGTTACAGAAGACCATTATTTTCTCTTTACTCTTACATCTATATATTACTTCATTCATTTTTCTTGCTTTAAACCCAGGCTTCTCTGTTATTTTCAAAGCTCTCCATAGCAACATGCTACCTTCATTTTAATGCTTATCCTTTAGTCTTCTGTCTACACATGCTATCTTTTAATTTCAGAATATTCTTTGTAGCCCAACATGCTCAAAACAGCTTCCCAGCTAATCTTTGTTAATCTCCCACTCATTCATTCTTGTAAACACTTCCAGAAACCTACTTATTCTGGAAAAATCTTCAGTTATACTGGTATAAGAATTATACCACGGGTAGTGCTTCAGAATAATATTTGTCAATGTTGTCAATGCTCATCTGAACAATTGAATGAATTTCCATAAACTATTAGATGCTTTTTTTGTAGTTATAACACACAAGTATTCTTGCTAAATAAGTCAGCAAAGGAAAACTTTCTGAATCAGTGAATTTATGGAAGATGCACTAAATTTCAGGATTCTTAGTTCTTAGATATAGAAGGATGCTAAAATACTGTTAAAATATTTCCTTATTTTAAATAGAGTTATCTTCACATAAAGACTCTAAAGTTGGGAAGTTACACTTAGGAAACTGGAACACATTAGTTGAATCTACATTTCTCAGTAGGACAGTATCAAGGACTGTTTTCATTTGTGGACCTACATGATGGGAAGGTCATGTCTGCACTATAGTAAATCTAGTTTTGTGTAACTTACAGGCTTTTATGACCTCCTGAGCATAAGATTTAATAATTGGTTTTGTGTGTTTTTTCAAAATGTCTGAAATCAGTGTGAGACCACGCAAAAGACTTTCAGAGTAGTACAAAAGTTGTATGTATTGCATTCAGGAAGGCATGAAGAGGCACACAAAGCCCTTTGGATTAATATTATGAGGCTGCATGGATGGAAAAGATTTAGAATGGATTTGGTGTAGTCCATTCTACTTATTATTAATAGTCCCTGACCTGTACCCATAAGCATGTGGTTGGTCAAACCTTGCTAAAAATCTTGTTTAAAATGACATGGAGAATTAGACAATTGGTGGAAAAAGGTTGTTCTTTGATCTTATTCTACCTACATTAAAGAAACAGCAGAAGAATGTTGGTAGGCTCATAGGAAATCTATGGCAGAGCAAAGAACTCTGTCTAGGTTTTCCAAACCCTGAACAAAAGTCTTAAAGGTGTCCTCAAAATCTTACCTCAGGCTTAATTGCAGGCTATTGGTTGTGAGATAGCATGAAAAGAACTCAGGTCCAAATGACTCTTCATACTCAGCTTGGGAGTCAAAGCAGAAGTCCTTCAAGTTCTATATATGAAGGTGCTAGCAGCAAAGTTACTTCAGTTCATGGCACAAAGAAAAATCACACCACATGCACATAATTTCTTTTGGGTAATTGATGTGAGTAATGTGGGCAAAGTAATGGCACTTAGCTGGATCTTAGATTCTACTGGAAAGTCTTACAAGGGCAAATGTTTTTGCAAATCCTAACAAAATGTGTCTGTCACTCCTGGCAGTGAAAGAAAGATGTATTAGTATGTTATTGAGAATAAAAGTTGCTTTTCATTGCAAACAGCTCAGTGAATCTACTCTGATTTGTACACAGCCACCTCTACAGCTCTGTTGTCAGTTTTCCATCACTCTTCCCTGTCCCTATAGCAACTGCTGGGTTTGTGCTACAATAAATTTCATGAGAGTGGATGTTCAATCAATGCATGTGGTAATAGCTCAGAATATGATGTTCTGGAGGTTGACTAAAAGACTTAACTTACTGATAAGTATTTTTTAAAATTGTATATGCAAGAGGACTTTGTTTTTAATTAGTTAGTTTGGTATTCATTTGTGTCTACTTTTGGTTTGACAATATTACAAGTGGTTGTTGAGCAAGAGACCAGAGACTTTCTGAGAGACAAGAAAGTAAAAAGAAAAAGGGATGTGGGGGTGTGGGGAGAGGTGTATGATTAATAGAAAAGAGCAAGCTCTTTCTATACAATAGGTTCTGAATTATCACCTTGTTGGTAGTAGCCATAAATGCATTCCAGATTTACTTGGCAATTAGAGCAGCATGTTCCTTTTGTTATCATTACAGAACAGAAATCTGGTTATGTGTACAAGTAATAGGACAAACTAAAAACCCTTAGACAAATATTAGTAAATAAGTACTGTGTTAAGCTCTCATATACTATTATGACTTCACTTTCTACTGTGATGCAATATAGAAGCTATCTATCTAGTTCCTACAGGTGTTTTATGAGATTTCCTAAACAAATCACTCTCAGGTATGACAATAATTTTGTGCTAAGTTTTACCAGTTAAAATAAACTTTCAGACAAATAAAAAACTCACCCCTCTTTGGTCTACAAAGCCAGAACTGTAAATACTAGCTCACTTCCATGTACCCGAGTTGTGTTAAAATTTAGTTAATGCAAACTTCCACTATCAATACTTATCCTAGACTTTGTTCCTTGGTCGTCCTCAGTATCTAGCTACAGCTGAAATGGACTTGCTACTACAAAGCATGATTTCATGTTGTGGAGGTGGTTTCAAATCCAGTTCAAGTATCACTGTACATCAGCGTAGTTATGGAATTGTTCCAGACTACTTAAAAATGTTAGTGACTTACCTCCAAAAACACAGAATCTCCAGAAAAGCTGGAAATTACTTTTCTCACTTTTTCTGTTGTTTCAAAATTTAAAATTTAAAATCAAAATTTATTCAAAATTCAAAATTTAAAATCTTAAAACTCAGATCATGGAGTAAGGTAACACGTGTACCACTGAAACAGTAGAAATTATGTTAATGTACTCTTTAATGATTAGATTTTCCGTATTTATTGTCAGTGTTTGATTCCAGATAGTGTGATGTGATTAGAAAGTGAAACCATTTTCCTTCGAACTCTTTACTAACTCTCATCTGGGGAAAACGGATGGACTTGTGAAGCTTCTGGAGGGATATGCAGAAGGAAGTCCATCTTTTCACAGAGGCCAGGTGTAGCTTGCATGCTACAAAGAAGCAGCAGGAGGCCTAAGCTCTGTACCCAGAAACCAGAATCCTACTTGCCTTTGTACAAATCAAGTGCACACTTATCCGAGCACAATTGTAGCAGGAACCTACGCTGTGCCCTAAGACAACTTGCCGAATTCAGGGATTTTTGGTTGGTTGGTTTGTTTGTTTTACTTTTTTTGATTTTGTTTGGGTTTGTTTAGTTTAGTTTAGTTTTGTTGTTATTTTGTGTTGTTGTTTTGGTTTGGTTTGGTTTGGTTTTTTTTTAAATGTCAGTGATATAGCATTCACTACTGCTGACAGATGCAAGCTGTCCGTTTGCCACTTGCTGTGGTGCTGCGGATACTTATGCATACTGAAACTGACATTTGCATTTTTATTTATTTCTTTGTGAAGCTCCTTGCCATTCAGGCACGTGACTGTTATTTGTGTGCTGGGCAGTCTTAAGATGCATAAAGTAAGTAAAGCTGCTAGGCGGGGTCACTTACTGAGTGATGCAGGCCACTGCTATACAACATGCAGCTTCAGTCAGAAAGATTCAGTGATGCCCCAGTACAGAAGCAATTTCCCTGTCATGCATCCAGGTTATAGATTTCTCATGAGCTGTGATTGACACATGATTATATGCTGCTGCCTTAGTAACCTTTGATGTGTGGCTGTGTTCATTTCTTGAGGAACTTTACAAAATGAAGAGAAAAATAGGCAGAGTGGAAAGCTTAAACTTTTTGGGTGCTGCTTGTGGAAGAGAGCAGTAATATATTCTGTATTAAGAAAATGTTAGTTAGAAAGGAGATAACAGTACTTGTCAAATACAATAAGAATCTGTCTTTCAGGGATCCTTGAAGGAGGTTCTTTTAAAGAAAATTGCTATGAGAATCATACACTGCATATCTTTATTTCTTATTTCATCTTCAAAGTCCAGATGAAGGATTCACTTTCTGTGTAGTTATAGACTCATAGATAATGTCCAGCATAGCTAATTATACTAAGAGCTAGAAATTTTGGAAACCCTTTGTCTGTATGCTAAGGACTTTCTCCTGTCCCATGTATGATAACGTATTACCAATATTAAGGGTATAATAATTAAACTTTTGCCGAAAGTATGATATAAGCAGCTGTTGTTACCTCCTTTGTATAAGAAACTGAAGCACATTTATCGTAAGAATATTTTAAAGGCATAAAGAAATGTTAAATTTTGAAAGTAATTTTAAAGAAGCTCAGCATTCCAAAACCATGTCACATATTCACGATATTTTGGATTTTTAGATATTTAATTCAAATTATTAGGTGGTACTTAAGAGGTTTTACGGAACTACAGATCCTTTTCCTTCTTTTTTGAAAGTAACATTTCCTTAAGAATAAAACATAAAATGCTCTCAATGTGACCAAATAGTTCTTATGAAATATTTATTTTGAAATATATGACAGTAAGGTCCGAGCACCATCTACTTTATTTCATCCTGTGTTTTTTCTATACCACAGTTTAGCTACTTTTATTTCAATCTACTCTGACTGTCATAGCATTTCTGAACTTCCAGTCTGAGACAATGATTCGGCATTCTGAAGATTGGTCTGCCTACAAGCATTTCATGTACCTAATCTTTATTCAGAATTACTTATTTAGGCCTGCTGCATTACTTGTAACTTTACAAGAGTCCATGCTGGAAGCTGAGCTTTTGACATGTGCTAGTTTCTTTTAGTATGGTATAGCAGTGGTGAAAAAAATGATAGATGAAAGTTACATGGACAATACACCAGATTTCAAACAGACATTAACAAAGTAGATTTACTTGTGCTACTGCTAATATAATCTTGCAGGTCTGGAACAGCTTTTTGATTTTTAAAACAAATGTTGTGCTTAAGATAAAGCTTCTGGAAAACTCTCTGATTCTGTGAAAATAAGAAACAATACTTTGCTTTCAGCAAATGACCATTCAGAAGCACAGGAGTTCCTCAAAACAAATAATGCAGGATACTTTCAAACAGTAATGCAGACCATGGGAAAGCATATTCAGTTAGTGCAAGCAGTGCACTTATGCACTGATAGGTGCTAGGTGTCTCTTTATAAGTACACTACAAAATAAAATATCAGAGATTGATGAAGTAGCAAGGGATTTGTAGGCAGGAACAAAAACTGCTCAGAAAGATGCTACTGCACTTGAACAGTTTCTAGGAGAATTTTGAAATAACAGCAGGAGCAAAGACCAAAGCAACATGTACTTTAAGCAGGGCGTTAATATTCCAGCATTTGCATATATGTTGTTGATGTTTGAACTTCAGTCTAATAGCTCTGAAGTCAGCATAAATGCATAAGAGGTGTGTGCAGGTAAATTCAGAGAGACTGTATTGGACACTTTTTTTTCAAAAAAACATGATAAAAGTATGCAAGATGAAACTCAATATTTTTGCCAAACAAGAAAAGAGTTCAGAGACTTCAAGCAGCTGATTTAGTCTGGTTTGCTGATTATTCATGTCTCAGTACCTGACTGCTTTTAGTCTTTGCACCTTGGGCACTTCCAGTTTTTGGGAAGGCACCCCTCAACCATAAAAGGCTGGACCAAAGACCCTTTTGTCAAAGAGTTTCCATTTTGCTTTTCTAACTATTGCTGGAGCACTTTATAATAAATATGGTACACAATAATGCATTGTACTGAAAGACGGGATTAAATGTCATAACTTGATAAGGCAAATTAAAAGCAAATTGGCTTTCTTCAGTTTTTGCAAGTGAAATAAAGGAGGAGAACGTAAAATGAGTGTTCTACACACTCACGCAGAGAGCAATTTTCCAGCTCAGAGAGCATAGATTTCTCCTCTTGCAGCATTAATGCTCTAGCGGTGACTAATGCATTGTCTTTTACAGGTGACAACGGAGTGAGGGGGAAGAAAATAGTAATATTAAAATGTTGTTCTTTGAAAAACAGGATTAAGAAGCTTAAGCACTCGATGGGTCTCCTTCTTATCATAGCTATATCCTATATATCCTATTCTATATCTTAGGGAAAAGATGGGCTTGAGCATCACCCAGATCTCCAGATAGAAAGAACAGAGAGACTGACAGAGACCAAAGAACCATCTGCTAAGTCACATATACAAGGTCTGGGACTCCATAACAAGGTCAGCTCTATCAGCCACCACGTACCACAGAGCAGTTTCCTTTGAAAGAAATAACTTAAAGAATGAAATGTGGAAGATAGGGAGGTAAAAGGAAAAACATAAATAAAAAAATAAATTGCTTGAAATCTAAAGACACTCTAAAAGAAAAATAAATTTAAAAATTAGTATCTTTGCTCACCAATATTTTTATTTTATGTATTTTTTCTTAATTCATGTGCAAGTCCTTTATCCTTCACAAGGTTTTGCCAATGCAACTAATATATTTCCAGGTGATGTTCCCCAGTTTGACCCTGCAAGATGATGCTACTGTTTCTCCTAGAATAGGAGACCTGCAACAATCACCTAATCCAACTGTCCTAGTGCTGCTTTTTGGCCAACTGGGAAGTTCGCATAATTTTTCTGAGAGGGTGGAGGTTATTCAGGAGCCATCTGAGGGTGAAGCATCTGACATTTTTTAGAGCATCACTTCCTGGAATAAGAAAAAAACCATACAAGACCACTGCATGGTACCCCATTCCTTGTTCTTTTCCAGAAGCACATGAGGATTATTTGCCTATCCTAACCAATGCAGCTTGATCTGGCTGTATAATCAGTGTTATCCAGCATATTACAGAAAGCTAGTTGCCTCACCCTAAGGAATGTGCTGCAGGACAGGAGGACTAATTATGCCCTGGAAAGATCTCAAAAGCTTATTGTCACCTTCCCAACATCCCAGGTAAGGTGATAAACATTCTTTTCCTGGGAGAGAAGCAAAGTAGATAAATGAAATCCTATATATTCAATTTCAACTTCCTCCAAAACAATGAATAATAGATCTACTTCTATGGTTGTAATCAGGGAAACGGTAGCACCAAATCTTTACCAGGCTCAGAATCTTTCCTGAGATAAACTAAGGTGGTATCCCAAGGAGCAAAGACTTACAGGAGAAAATTAGCTATGTAGTCATAGTTTACCTTAACAAAGTAAAAATTAATTCTGCCCACTGGAGATAAAAACAAATGGTGAAAGATATCAAATCCAACTGCACAGAAATGGATGAGAAAATAGAATATTCTCATGCTGATTTTCCTCTATTCTCTGATGGACCTTATAGATACTTCCTAGTGTTTGCTACTGCAGGAAAGTCCCAAATTGGAGAACTTTGCCCTGTCAGTGGGAATGGTCACCTCTGCCATCTCTGCTGCTAACCCAGACAGCGCTTTCATCACCTTTCTAAATACAAATTCATATGTCAATATCCTGCAAAATGAATAATTTTTGCAATGAAATGAGGTTGGCAGAGATGAAGCTGCGTGCTCTTCCCCTGGCATCGTGGTAATGAACCTGAGATTTCATTTGCAGCTTGTCCTGACTGCCTTTCAATGCTACCTAAGGCCAACATGGGAGATGCTCTCCTGACAGGCACTTGGCCAGAAAATGACCTTCTTCCCTCATCAAAGGCCTATATACTGTCCGTTTTGTCAGCTACTGGAGAAGTATGCAATTTCTGTGGTTTGCAAAAAATGAATGGTGATGTATATCTTAACATATACAAAATTCACAAATTATGACAATGCTTATTAACTTTCATTATCAAGGGAGTGTTGATCTGCCTGAGGGTAGGAAGGCTCTGCAGAAAGACCTGGATAGGCTGAAACAATGGGCTGAGGCCACTTGTATGAGCTTCAGCAAGGGCAAGTGCCATGTCCTGCACTTTGGTCACAATAACCCTATGCAGCGCTACAGGCGTGGGGACAAGTGGCTGGAAGGCTGCCAGGCAGAAAAGGACCTGGGGGTGTTCGTGGAATGCAGGATGACCATGACCCAGCAATGTCCCCT
>NW_010169430.1:0-14232 GCF_000695765.1 Mesitornis unicolor
GGGGGCCTCAGGCGCCCCGGTGCTGGGGCTGGAGAGCCCCCGGCGCGGAAAGACGTGGGCGGGCTTTACGGGATGAGTTCAATGAATGGATGTGGATGGGCTTTAAACGGGAGCCCTGGAGACGCTCCCATGTGGCCCAGGCCAGGCCTGCAGTGACCCCAGAGGCCCTTGTTAGCCCCAAAGTCCTGCTGGCTGCCTGCTGCCAGTGGAGCAGGGAGGTCACAGGGGCCAGGTCTGCCATGTCCCCATCCCCGCTACCCACAGCGAGAGGCTGTTCTTCGAGACGGCACACCGCCTGGTGGAGGATGGCTGGAAATAGCTGGGCTATGAGTACCTCAACATTGACGACTGCTGGTCAGCTAAGCAGCGGGATGCAGCGGGACGGCTGATTCCCGACCCTGAGAGGTTCCCCAGCGGGATTAAAGCCCTGGCTGACTACGTGAGTGCCTGCTGAGGACCCTGGGGATGTCTGTGTCCCCACGCCACCATGGTGGGACAGCTGGGAGCTGGGATGGAGGAACCTGATCCCGGGGAGGCCTCTCTTGTCCCCTCTTGCAACTCTTCTCTCCCCACAGGTCCATGCCCGGGGCCTGAAGCTGGGCATTTATGGTGACCTGGGCACCCACACCTGCGGGGGCTACCCGGGTACCACGCTGGACCTTGTGGAGCAGGATGCCCAGACCTTTGCGGAGTGGGGTGTGGACATGCTGAAGCTGGATGGGTGCTACTCATCAGCAAAAGTGCAGGCAAAAGGTAAAGGCTCCCCGCCTAGCTGGCATTTCTCCGTTCGCTGCTTTGGTCAGAAACACTTCACAAGCTTCAGCTCTTCCCTTGCATCTCCTGTTGCAGCTCTTGGGCAACGATAAAGGAGTTTGAGTTCCCCAGAGCCACTGTAAGGCAGGAGGCCAGGCTGGCGGGGGGTCCCCTTGACCGGGTGGGCTGGGACGCAGGCTGCTGCCCTCTGTCTCCTTCACCAGTTGTCTTCTCCTCTCCCTAAGGCTACCCAGCAATGGCAAGGGCCTTGAACGCCACAGGCCGCCCCATCGTCTACTCCTGCAGCTGGCCAGCATATCAGGGGGGGCTCCCCCCTAAGGTGAGGGTTGTCCTGTCCGGTGACTGTTTCCCGTGTCCCCTGTGCCCTGGGGAAAGCCAGAGATGTCAGAGATGCAGGAGCTGGGTACTTCACCCCGCTTTTGGCTCTGCCCCTGTTAGGATGGGGCTGCAGGTCCCTAGAAGGGATGTGGCCTTCCTGCCAGGCATATGGGGACACTTGGGGTTTGCATTGTGGCTGAGTGATGGGAGTTTGGGAGAAGAAGGCACTGGGACATGCCCTCTCTGCCCCACTCAGCTGGTGTGGGGTTGATCTCAACAGTCTGTTCTTCTGAGATGGCTCCTGTCTGGTTTAAGTGCTTGAAATAGGATGTTCCTCTTAGTAATGTTTCTTGAGAATTTAGTATGTTTATTTATTTCCTCTTTCACCTTCTGAGTCAATCACAAGCTGCCCTCCTTCTTGCTGCTGATCATACTTACCCATTACCTCTTTAGTTTTTTTGCCAGACATCCCATCGTACTGGGATGAGCCCAGACATGGTGGGAAATGGCTGTCCTCCATCATTACATGATGTTGTCCTTCTCCATATCCCTCTGCCTTGCAAACACCAAACACCTTCTGGATGCTGCAGCTTTCAACAAGTGTGGCTGCCCTTTCTCCTCCAGCTTGCAGACCTCATCCTTTCTCCTCCTTCTTCCAGGTGAACTACACCATCCTGGCAGAGGTCTGTAACCTGTGGCGCAACTACGGTGACATCCAGGACTCCTGGGACAGTGTGCTTTCCATCCTGGACTGGTACTCCACAAACCAGGACATGCTGCAGCCGGCAGCTGGCCCGGGCCACTGGAATGACCCGGACATGGTGCGGCTGGGTGGTGGGTGCACTCACCCTGCCCGGGGACTGGGGGGGGTCTCCAGGGATCCCCTTCGATGGGCAAGGTGAAGAAAGAAATGTGTGAGGACAGCTCAGCACCCAGCAGGGGTGGGATGTCCTGCTAGTGGTAGGCTGCCCGAGGGGCAGAAGTTTGTGTAAGGTTTCCTGTGCTGTGCTTCTCCCCAGCAAGCTGCATCATCACCAAGTGCGGGAAGCAAACCAGTTCCTAACCCTTTCCTGTCTCTCCTGTCTTTTCCCCCTCTCCCCTCCAGCTCATCATTGGAAACTTTGGCCTTAGCTACGAGCAGTCCCGCTCCCAAATGGCCTTGTGGACGGTGATGGCAGCTCCACTCTTTATGTCCACGGATCTCCGCACCATCTCCCCGAGTGCCAAGGAGATCCTGCAGAACCGCCTGATGATCCAGATCAGCCAAGACCCCCTAGGAATCCAGGGGCGCAGGATTGTCAAGGTTAGGGGGAAGGCGGACGTGTCTGGAAGAGCAGACAGGAGCAGCACAGGGGTCAGAATAAGGAGGGAGAGGGAGGTGATGCAGAGAAACATGAGCGGGAGAGCTGTGGCAGCTGAGGACCTGCTGGCATAGCAGTCCCGCAGGGCGAGGTCAGAAGTCATGGGCCAGGGATGGTTTCATCAGCTCTTCCTCACCCCCCACATCCCCACCCCTAGGAGAAATCCCACATTGAGGTGTTCCTGCGCCCGCTGTCCCAGGCCGCCAGTGTCCTCGTCTTCTTCAGCCGCAGGACGGATATGCCCTTCCGCTACACCACCAGCCTGGCCAAGCTCCACTTCCCTGAGGGTGGTGTGTATGAGGTGAGCCCCTCTAGCATGCTGTGTAGGGGGGCAGCCCCATGTCACCTGGATCGCCCTCTTTCCAGCTCCCTCTTTTGACACTCTGCTCTTTTTGGGGGGGGAAGGACTCCCAGTCGCTGGCCAGCTGCATGTTGGGTTGCCCTCCTGTTGCCCACTGCTGTGCCCTGTCCCACCATGCCATGTCAGTGACCATGGCTGGACCTCAAGATGAAAGGTCTGTGGAAATCCTGGTAGCCACCATCTCTCTCTTCCAGGTACATGACGTGTACAGCGGGAAGATCATCAGCGGCTTAAATACAGGAGACAGCTTCTCAGTCATTATTAACCCCTCAGGGGTGGTGATGTGGCATCTCCGTCCCATGGCACGGGCCTGGCACGTTGACAGGCAGCGAGACCCCAGTGGGGGCTTCCGCCCGGTACGCCTGTGACGAGGCTCAGCTGATGGGGGTGTGGGTCAGTGCCAGGGTGACCCTGGGGCATGTGGCTCTTCACTGCACAAGTGCCTTTGGCTGGAGTGGCCTCCCCAGGTCATTCCTCCAGTACCAGCTTGATGATGTCTACATGGTCTGCATGAAGCAGGGATGCTTGTGACCCACGTCCTGAGGGCATGCAGAGACTGATTCCTCCGTGATTGGAAAGTCCTTTGAGATACTCCTGTGGAAGATGCCATATAAGCAGAGCCCAGCCACTGTTGAAGTTTGTCAGCTCTGATACCTGAGCACTTTACTTCTAGGGTAGTGGCACCCCCTTTCCCCCTGCCACCCCCTCATGCGTGATGGCATTAGCTTCAAGGATCAGACCTGGCCACATTCTTTCTTTTGCTATAATCAGCTCAGCTTAGAATAAGGCTCTGTCAATAGGGCTGCACCCTTCCCAGGTACCCTCCCCTGGGCCAAGAGCTCCTGGGGGCATGATGGGCCTGTGCAGAGCAGCTTTGCTTGCAGGCCTGATCCTGCCGCCAGGATCCTGGGGGCCAGCACCACTCCAGCCTAGCATACATGTGTGCATCAGATTAAAGTCCCTTTTCTATCAGTTTACAGCAGAGCAGAGCAAAAACCTGCGTTGCCCATATACAACCCCAGCAGCTTTGCTGTGATACAGCACCAAAACCTGCAGAGCCGCAGCGTGTTGTGCATGAGTGGTGTTGGGAAGATGCTGATGCTCAGTTGAGTTGATAATCTTTTGAGGTGGGAGATGGTCACAGGTGCCTCAGAGCTGCAAGCTGCAGCCTGTTCTTGCTCTAGCAGGAAATTCCTCCTAAAAAGGGGCTCAGGCCCTCTTCCAGCAGGCTGAACACTCAGGGTTTCTCAGGGAAAGGCTCCTCCCCAGGGCAGCTACATCCCCAGCTCCATCCTGAGGAGGAGCCTGCACTATTAAACTGGAAGTGAGCAGCAGGACAGACTCCAGAGCTCTCAACTGATTCACCTTCATACAATGCACATCCTATGGAGGAGTTTTAGGCGAGACATGGCCCACCCCAACCGTCCCAGAGAGAGGTGCAGCATTTGTGAAGATTGCCTCTGAAGACAGGGAGACCAACAAGACTAAGCCTCAGACCAGAGAGAAAGGTTCCCTTTTCTACTCGGGTGATGGAGGAGGGTTGGGTACCACGCTGCTTCCTGCAGAACCAAATGGCCAATTCTGGCCACTTCCAAAAAGTTTCTCCGAGTGCAGCAGCAAGATTCTGAACATGGCACTTGCAGTGCTAACAGGAAAGGATGAACACACTTCATGTCTGTATATGGGCGCTGGCTTTGTTCTTGGGGAGTGATTGAGGCAAATTATCTGAAATAAAAGGGAAGCTGGTCACAGGCTCTCTGTTTCGTGTTTATTCAGCGTTGCTAGTTATAGCTACTTGATTAATGTAGGATTACAGGGTCAGTACCTCAATACAGGAACAAGTGTGCTAAGCAGTAGAACTGGCTTCCTGTCAGAGGCTAGATTGATGCAGAGTAGAAAGCCACTCTCCAGTAGTTACAGCATTAAGCATGGCAATGGCATTCCTTGGCACAAGGGGGAAGTCAGATTTTACAGTCCACAGTTATTATATATTTGTTTTTACTTCTCTGGAAAAAAAATGGCTAGAGAGGAGTTCCTCTTAAAGACAGGCTTTCCTGCTGCCTAAAAATAGGCAGGAAATGTAAATGTCCACAGAAGAGCTGCTAAGAATACAGCCTTAGTGAGTGGCAGGGTGGGGACACTGCCTCTGCCAAATGCAGTGTTGTGCCTGCCCCAAGGACGTGCAC
Organism: Mesitornis unicolor; assembly: GCF_000695765.1. Taxonomy (NCBI): domain Eukaryota; kingdom Metazoa; phylum Chordata; class Aves; order Mesitornithiformes; family Mesitornithidae; genus Mesitornis; species Mesitornis unicolor. Next base: position 5,001 of record NW_010169430.1, read on the forward strand.
ACATACCTGCCAGTTCTGGGTATCTGGGTGAGAGCAAAGGCACAGACCAGCCTTCCACTCTCCCCAGGCAGCAAAAGGATAAGCCCTGCCTTCTTCTCTCCCCCCAGTTACTTGGTTCCAGATCCAGCTTAGCCATGAATCAGGGATAGAGGAGGACTGGCCCACAGCCCACCCAAAAGACCACCACCAGTGGCTGTTGTTTGTTCAACCCTTCTGTGCAGCAGGCAGGAATGAAGGCCAACACAAGACACACAAAGGCAGCTAAAGGTATCAACACTCCTGTATTAAAGTGCAATTCAAAAGTTACAAACATTCATAATTATTTTTTTAAAATACAGAGTTATTAGAATATCTCTAATTCAGACTTAAATTGTGTTTATAGATGAGGAAATTTACTTGCCCCCATGCAGGGCTGCTTTAGGAATTCACACTTGCAAGTCCTGCAAGCCCGACTTACAGGAGAGCCCTGGCACACAGGGAAGTAAGAGGGAAAACACTCCTCCTCCTTCACTGTGAAGGTAGGAAGGCTGTAGGAAGGAGTACAACCACCCCAGATGTAAAAGGATCACAAGGGTCTCCACCAGAACTAGAGACACTCTGCAGAGCAGGTTTAATGGCACAGTATCCTAAGAAAGAAGGAAAGGTTGTGGCTGAACAGCCAGTCTCTCTGCAAGAGAGCTGAGCGTTAGTAACACCCACATCAGACAGCGGTTCCCAGCTGAAAGAGGGCACTGCACCCCTGAGCAACCCAAATTTGGCAGTATGGAGCCCACCTGCCCATGCTGCTCAGACATGGGCATATACACCCTGGGTGCAGCAACCCAAGGAAGAAGAGATGCAGGCCAGTTTTCCCCTGGGGAGCCAGCACACAGCACAAGCCCGCTCAGCAGAGGGAGCCAGGGCTGCAGGATCCATCTCCTGACAAGGCCCATGCCAGGTCATCCTCCTAATGCAGCACATTTTGCCCCAAGGCAAGGAGCCTCTTGCACAGCGCCTGACTCCGTTACGCTTGAAGAATGGCTGCTCGGCACAGGATCACTGCACAGATCTGGGACCTGCTGCTAGCAGAGGGAAAGGAACACTGATCTGCCTGCCTGCCAGTATCGGCTCACCGCCCTGCAACACACCTTTGTTTGCTTTTCTATTCGGTGTCTAGAAAAGCAGGCTCAGTGGGGCCCATCTCCTTCCCGCTTGAATAGCCAAATGCTTCAGCGTCTCCTAGGATGCACTTCCCAAATTTGTCACACCATGGCTTTTAGTCCAGGACATGAAACACACCTCCAGTACAACAGAGGATTTCCAGAGTCCTTTCTCATGCTGAGCTGTGCCAGAATTTAAGGAAATCTAACACCTTTCTGGGGCACCCAAGGGTCTATGCAAGGAACCTCATGGCTCTCTGTACCTTTCCTCTTGGATGGTGCTTCAGACGAAAAAGTTTGGCATTCCAAGTAGTTTCACTCCAAGATCTCAGAGCCTTCATATTCTAGTCCTAGATTAGTGATGTGGTCTACTGGTGATTTAAGAAGTCCATCTCTCTCCTCAAGCCAACAGCAGAGCAAAAAGTTAGTGCTTCAACCCCATGAGATAAAGCAAATAAGCAGGAAAGTGCTGTTGTTCCACCTGTATTGCCACCAACTCAATGTTTAAGGAGGGCAGGCACTCAGCTGCCCAGCACTACATATATTGTATATATACAGAGAGACCTAGAGATACGCTAACCCGAAGGGTAGTAACAGACAAGTTGTCCTCAGGGAGAGAGACCACGTGAGGCTGGTTGTCATTTCCTTCTGCTAGTTGTTCTTCTTATCCTCAGGAGGTGTATAAGGAGGTGGCTGATCCTGAAAGGAGATACAGTAGAGTCAACAACCATGCTTGTTTTATGACCAACTCTTCCCAGGCGTTCCCAGGCTCAGCTTACAAGAAATGCTTGCTTTTCAGCTCTGACTGAAAATATTTTGTTTCATCACACCATTCCTGTCTACTATCAGCTATGCTCCAGGATATATGTTGCCTCCCATAACATTTCTAGTGAAGGTCCCCTCGAAATCAGGTAACAAAAGGTCTAAAAAGACGACTTAATCTGTTTTAATCCCCATCTTCCTCTCACTTCCAGGGCTTTGTCTCTGTTGATGGCCATAGCTCTGATCCAGCAGACAGCAGGGCCCTGGGCTGAGGGCCGGCTCTGCTGCTCCATCAGTCTCTGGCCAACCACAGAGCCCCAGGAAGCAGAAAAGGGCACAGCCAGACTGGCTGTCACCTACCAAGTACAGGCTGCAGCCCACCTACCAGCTGCCACTGACTGAACAGTAAGAGACCTCCCCATTTCCTTCAGTACCTAAAGCGGGACTACAGGAAAGCTGGGGAGGGACTTTTTACAAGGGCAGAAAGTGACAGGATGGGAGTAATGGCTTTAAACTGTAAGAGGGTAGATTTAGACTGGATATTAGGAAGAAATCCGGTACTGTGAGGTTGCTGAGACACTGGCACAGGTCACCCAGGGAAGTTGTGGATGCCCCCTCCCTGGAAGTGTTCAAGGCCAGGTTGGACAGGGCTTTGAGCAACCTGGTCTGGTGGGAGGTGTCCCTGTCCATGGCAGGGGGGTTGGACCGCATTATCTTTAAAATCCCTTCCAACCCAAACCACTCTGTGATTCTGTGATCTCCATACAGCCCACTCCCTCAAAAAAAAAAAAAAAAAAAGGCAGCCCACACGCTCTCATCCTTAAGCAACCTGCTCTTCTGTAACTGCCAACTTCCAGGCCCAACAGAAGCAGTTTCCTGTGTGCTCTCTGTGCCCATGCAAATGTATTCTGCCTTTAAGAGTAAGACAAGCACCGAATGGCTGTTACAGGGTGAATCTTAAGGCCTTCCACCTTTCCCAACTGAGGATCTAACAAGCTTTCTTCATGGGACCAACATCCATGCCTCCCTCCCAGGAAAATGCATTCTTCCTGCACAATTTCAAGGTGAAGGCATGCTAGCCTTTGCTAGGGAAGCAAACTGCAGTCTCTACCAGTGACAGAAGAGGGAGCAGGCACATGCAGGCCACCGGCGCAGCACTCACCATGGGCATATACACATTGTGTGGGTTGGCAGGGTTGTAATATGCACTGGAAGCGGCTTCCATGGCCTTACTGCTCCCTAGAAAGGGAAGAAAAGCAGCCCTCTTAGATGCCTTAAGCAGTGGTGCAAGCCCCAGAGCCTTCTCCCCAGCCATAGCTCTTTTGAGGAGGTGACAAAGGTCCACAGAGCGAGCAGCAAGCACAGCAAGCTGGGTGTGAACTCAGAGCAGATCAGGAAAGCCGCAAGCTGACTAGAGCTGACCAGAAGCTGCGCAGTGCAGAGCTGAGCAGCTCTCCTCATACCTTGCCACCTCAAATAATAGATCAAGACAAATTTGAGCTTCTGTAACAACAGCAGCTTCCCCATCCCACTCTGTGCCCACACCACCACCCACAGCCCAAGCCCCTTTTTGCACCTGGACCCTGGTAGCTTCCCAGTCCCATTTACCTGGCATCCCTGGGCCCACTGAGGTTGTGGGAGCTGAGGGGGCTGAGGGTCCTGCAGGAGACGGCCCAGAGTAGGGGGGAGGAGGTGGCACATACATAGGGTTCATGTTTGGAAGTGGTGGGTAAATACCTGAAAAAAATGACACTAAATTGATGCTTTGGACCATGGCAAAGGCACAGAGGCAACAGGCAACAATTTCCAGCCAAGCAGCAGCACAGTTTACAAACCACATCTTCACCTCCCATCCAGCTGCGACTACAGAGACACAGGGGTGTGATCAACAGCACGCAACATGTTTCTGCAAGGACGAGTATCCTTGATGGAGACCAAACTGCAATAACCCCCACCATACCACTGTGGTTTCTTTACAACTAACACCAAACATACCCCGCCAGTCAACATTACACAGCTTCCAAACCTGGATTCTGGGCGTATGGATATCCCATGGGCTGTGGAGCTGGTCCATAGGCATTCATCGGAGGTGGTGCATAGGGATATGGTCCGTTTGGTGGCGGAGGAGCAGCATAGCCCCCCGGCACAGGTGAATACCCCCCTGGAGCAGGGGGGGCAGGTGCATACCCTCCAGGTACAGGTGTGTAGCCATAGCCAGGATTCTGGAGAGGAACGCCACTGGAAGCTAAGGAGTTTGATAAGTCAGATATCCTTTTGTTACAACTAAACATACAGACAAAAAGAAAAATAGTCCTGTTCGTGCAGCACCATTCCCCATCATCTAAATTCTCTATTCAGTCCTGGCATAGTACTGTGCATGAAAAGCATCAGCCTCCTCACTGCAAGTTTTCAGGGTGCTAAAAGAATCCAGCTGTAAAAATAGCAGCTATCAGGTACCAGTCCCATCACAGAGCTCCCACTGCTCGATGAAAAGACTGTTCTAAAGCAAGCATCAGCAGGGTGGATTTTACTTATTTTTAAACTTCCTTACCAGAAAAAAGTGTACCTATTTAAATGCACATTTCTTTAAAAACTTTCTTATCAGAAAAAGACCATACATTTCCCCCTAGTTTGAAAGCTTTAAATAGAAGTTTGTGGTTTTGAAAATTTATTTTTCCCCTCTCCAAATGTGAACATGTTAACTTCCCCCATCTTATTCCACTATTATAGAACCAAGCTGAGGGTAGGTAAGTGGGTCAATTTTTCACCATCACATATTTCAACTTTATTCCAGGAGGAATAAGATTTCATCAAAAAAGATGGTCCACCTCAGAAGCATGAACCCCAGAATACTCTGACTGCACAAAGCATCAACAGAATAAAGAAAAAGGACTAGAAGGAAAAACAAAAGTTCCCTTGAACAAAACCTCCACAACATTGCTGTGGAAGACTGCATCGAGTACCTCTCTTTCTCCAGCCCATGAGGTTCAAAAAGAGCACTATTCTCTACCTAGCTCAGCAAACCACAGGGGAATGGCAGGCTCTGAAGATCCCTTACCACTAGAGGCAGCTTTGAACATCAGCTGGCCAAATTCAATGGCTCCTCCACTGTTGAAAGTCAGTTTAAACGTCCCCTGCCCTTCCCAGCCACCTAGGAGAGAGAAAATCAGAATTGAAACAGACCATTAAGCTCCTCTGTAGCAGTCAAGTCAGCAAAACAGTTAAAACTACATTCTTTTCTTCTTTTTTTCTTATTTCAAAACTATTTTGTGTCATATTGCCATGGGGAAATTGCCATGGCACTGCTATGAGAACTCCCCCAAAACAGTATCTCAAGAATATTACAACTTTCTTTCTTTATCCTTCAAAATTTTCCCAACTACAGTTACACAGAAGCAGCTTACTCTGGATACTAGGATTTCTGTCTGTTCCTGAAAGGTTTAATATAACCTAAGTTCTATTGCTGACCTCAGTGGACTACGGATCAGGATCTGCAACTCAAGCTTGGATTTAAATCAGATTCAACATTTTTAATCTCTTTGACCCACAGAAGCTCAGAGAGATTATAAATGCTTAGGTACAGTAGATATTTTTCAGAAAAAAATCAAGTAGACAATGACACTGCACGATAAGTAAGTCTGCTTTGTTTTGTAGGGGCTTTTTCATGTGTTTTTGTGTGTATGCTTTGTTTTTATTGTGTTTTTAGGAAAAAAGATGTCATTTAAAGAGAAGATTTCATAAAAAAAGATTTATCTTCCTTGTCTAACAATGAAGTTAATAAAAGTAGAGATAGTCTCTTGGGAATAAAGTAGAAATGAAAGTATAGAAATATAACAAAACAATCTACCATGGATGAAGTCATACCCTTGGAAATTCGCCTCTTTAAAATCACTGTCTTAGCATTATTTCAGCCTGAGAAAGTGGGCTGAGCCACCATCCAGAGGACTTTAAAACATTGTTAAGAATAGGAAGCAAAAGCATAAGTTCTTCAGATACCATGAAAATGCACACAAACTTATTCTAGGGCTGAAGAGGGATGAAACTTGAATCAGAAGCTTTGTTATTAAGCCCTGTTTACTTTCTGCAATTCCCCATGACCATGACTGTAAGTCTTGCCACAGTTTCATCATCAAATTGGGAACAAAGCTAAATCAATGATGTACAGCAGCACCCTAGGTACATGCAAATGTACCCAATCTGGTGACTAATGACCTCCAAAAACCAAAAGTGGCTGCTAATTCTGTCTGCCAATACCAATGACTGGTGACTTGGTCACCTACCCACCCGTCCAGGTCAAAGACAGGGGAAAACAAGTATGTGCAGAAACGGAGCAAACGTGACATACAGAGCAAGACAGAAGTTACAGGACTGAACAACAGCCATTCTGTGAAAGTCAGTTATCAGCTTTGGGGGCTGCAATTAACAGTGAAGCGGTGCCTTGAAGTCCAGAAGACACGAGTTACCTCAGCATGGATGTGCCAGGGATCCTGGCACAGCTGCTCTGTCCGCCTTTCCCATGCACATAAGCCACCTATCTGATGTTCAGCAGAAAATAAAAGGACTTGTGGCACTCGGAAAGAGTTCAAGCTACAAAGCACAGGCACATACCTCCTGCCTCGGCCTGAATCTGTCCTTTGATGTAATTAGCAGAGAACACAGGCTGCTCAATCGAGCATCCTTTCACCAAATAAAACGGCATCATGAAAGACATCATAGGATCCTTGCCCTTCGACACAAAGATCATCTGCAAGACAGAAGGAACGCCTCAATTGAATTATATATAAAGGGTGCTCATGGAGTTGCAGCTATAGCAGCAACCAGAAAGAGGATAACTTAACTCCCAGTATTGGTATGCATGGTGTTATTTCACAGTACTAATACTGCGGGATCCCACACAGATTTGATGGCACATTGCTCACTCACTTGAAGGCTGTATGTTGCAAAATAATATACCACTTAAAACACACATGAACATCTACAGAGTTTTATTGTTCTGCTTTTTTAAGGATAAGCTATGACAGTTTTCAAATAAAGTAATGCTGAATGCCACATTATATGAAATATATTCTCTAGACAATGATTTCCAGGACTGCATGTGCCTCTGTAGGGAACTGAGATTGTGACACAGGTGCAAACTATCCTATTTCCACCTTCCCTTCTCCTACCTGGCACTCTCAGTGGTTTTTCCCATAACATAGCTCACTTCTATCACCAACCAGCTTTCTGGTCGAAAGTCTACAAGATCCCTTGAGAAAGAAGAAACCCTGCTGGCATCAGACTTACCCTGTAAGGGGTGAGATACAGCATCCCTTTCTTCGTGCCTTTGAAGGCTTCAGGCTTGCCTGTCACGTCACTGAAGGAGAGCTCCACATCTTTACACTGTTTGAGGACACTACAGGAGGAATCAGACAAATTGGAGAGACAAACTCAGCAACAGCTCTGACACACACCCTCCATCACACAAGGAGGGGGACAGCACACCAGAAACTCTGAATATTATCCCAAAAGACACAGTCCTGATGTGGCCCTGCCGTTTTTCCTTTGAGCAGAGAGGGGTGACTTACGCAGAGCAGAAAAACTCATCCTCTCACCTGTGACAACCCCCACTCCTTCTCTTTCAGTTTCTCTTTCTGTCTCCAAAACCATCAGGCCGAGGAATTCCTCTCTCTGCTTGAGAAGGGCCTTAGCCCAAAGGTCAGGGCACAGAGAGGGGTGAAGTGTCTGAAACTGCCCGAGGTACCACCTCGGAGCAAGCCTCTCTCTCTCTAAGTCCATGCTAAAATCAGGACTCGCCACCACACAGGAAAACAGCCCCGCTGTAACACCGCACCCACTGTCCAAACTGAGGAAGTTGCTTCACTAATACGCTCCTTGCTGAGCCCCCCTTCAGGATGATTTAAGTAAATCTTTGTAATAAACAGCACCATGCTAAGGAACAAAACAAGGAGCCAGTAATGTCAGCAAGAAGGTTATTATTGTTGGATATCTACAGGAACACCAGCAAAGTTTGCTACGGACACAAAGCCAGATGAGAACTGTGAACACTGCAGGGTCAGGGTCAAAGAGGTGCCTGAAAAGTTAAATACATTTTCAGGAAAAATGAGTCAAGTTGGGAAAACACGTCACTGAATCTACAGGGCAGATCCTAAACATCCCACCTAGTAAGAAAATTTGCAGAATAAACAGAAGAGCCTTGGGGGTGACAACCTTGCAGTGTGGTACAGTGGCAGAAGAATCTAAGGCGTTTCATGGTTCAAGAGCATGGAAAAAGAAAGCATAAAATGGTAATGCAACACAAGCCTGAAGGGGCCAGATCGAAACTAATCCTTAGGCGTTCTGATCTGCAGAAGGCAGATCAAGTCAGGAGACAGGAAATGCAAAATTATTGGGGGAAGGGAGGAATCAGCAAGGCCAGTGTATGGGAAAACAACCAGAAGCCCTGGTTCAGGTCATGTGCTCTTTAGCGAAGAGAAAAACACAATACATAACACGTTTCTGAAAAATGCAGTATCCAAAGAGGAAGACGTTAAAAAAAATCTAGCTTTAATGAGGAAAAAACCCAACCTGATGAAGAAATCCTGCCAGGATGTTACTTCAGAGTGTAGCCACGTGCAGATTCTGGCTGGGAGGGACAGACTGACAAGGCAGCAGAGCTCTTTCCATTTCCAAGATGCAAAGGGGAAACATTTCTTCTAAGCTAAATAAAACCAACCCCTTGACAGCTTGGACCCAACCATGTCCAGTAGCAGCATTTCATGTCAGTTTGCCTCATCAGGATGAGTTTCTATGTAGTCACTGTAGTTTTTACTCCTTTCCAGCTACTCACACAAGCAAATAACAAAGAGCCACCACCACTGGGCATAATTAAGCTGCTGAACGGGTTTCCACCAGCATGCCCATCCAGGGCTGTCACAGGAGGGCTGTGCCCCCCATGGAGTGGTGCTGCACCCACCTGTGACTAAGCAGCACCTCGAAGAATGGCTTGAGGTCAAGGATAGAGAGATGGCCTTTAAACCAGGAAAAGCTCTACATGTCACAAGACTTCCCTGACTGAAATACCAGCAGCCAGTTACGATCTCAACATTATTTGGGCCGTGTTTTTTAAGTATATTTTTCCTATTGCTTACCACCCCCAAACCAACTCGATGATCCTTTATTTGGCCTCTGGTTCCTAGGCTCTCCCTAGCCAAAGCAGGGAGCACTCAAACACAACCAAAGCGCAGCCCAGGTCCGTCGAGCAGATCCGTCCATCCCCACTCGTTCCCAAACTGCCAGGGAGGGCTTTAATGACCCAGTCCCAGAGCTGGGCCAGGCCCGGAGGGGTCGGAGGC
>NW_010169431.1:0-2607 GCF_000695765.1 Mesitornis unicolor
AGGGCCCTGTATTGTCATATCTCTGCCCCAGCCCACCCCACAAGCGCCTTGGGGAGGTTTTGGGGTAAGGAGCTGCTCTCTGGCATCCTTCTGCCCTGCAGCAGGGCAGGAGGGGCACAGCAGGGTGGGCTTCCCCCCTCATTTGGGCTCCGGTAGAGGGGGAGTCTGTGAGGGAGCTGTTGGTCCTTGCAGGGAGGGCAGGTCTGGGCCAAGGCAGCCCCAGTGCAGCCCTGCCCGTGGTCATGTCCTGGTTGCAGAGATCCTGGTGCTGGGCACAGGAGACAGAGTGGAGCGGCTGCCCCCCGCCATGCTGAAGCAGATGCGGGAGTGCAGGATCGCTGTGGAGGTGCAGGACACGGTAAGGAGGGGTGTGCACAGGCAGCAGCCTCATGAAGCAGGAGGGTGGCACTGGGGCTCTGCCTGCCCAGGGATGGGGTGTTGTGCCCTGTAGGGAAGAGCTGTGCCCCCTGCCCAAAGGCTTGGGCTTCACTCCCTTTTCTGTTTCACAGCCAAACGCGTGTGCAACCTTCAACTTCCTCACGAGTGAAAAGCGCAGGGCAGCCGCTGCGCTCATCCCTCCGCGGGGCTCCTACGTGGGGCTGTAGGCGCTGCCCGCCATGGACTGAGCAGCCCCTGCCCTCTCCTGCCTGGAGCCCCCGGCCATCACTGCTCCAGAAACGCTTTGGACTCAACTGCGGGAGCCCGGCTGTGGTGGAGGGTGCTGTGAAACACACGGGCTCAGCTCTGCCCCGAAGTCCCTGGCTTCCCAGCGCTGCTCTGCCTTGGCAACAGGAAGCAGTCGCCCTGAGGCAGGGTGAGCTGTGCACCCCTGGGCATGTTTGGGACTCCAGGAGGAAAATATACAGAAATTGGAAGTCGAAGGCAATGGTGTGGTTGGTTATCACACAGCGGAGCGAGGCTGTAGTGGTGGGGTGTGTGTGTGTGTGGTCTCGAGGCCGGCTGGCTTGCCTTAATGAGCCAGCTGTGTGAATGAATGTTTGACACCGACACAATTACGCTGCAATTCGAGACAAGCTTTAGCATGTGTAAATGTAGTTTGACATTGCCATGCTGCAGAGTGGATTTGGGTTTGGGGTTTTGTTTTTAGTCAGTACTAGAGGCACAAAACACTGCGAGTAACAACGCGCTCTTCAGCAGCAGTGGCATTTGCCTGCGTTGGGGGCCAATATCGGTGTAAAATCCCTTGGCACCTGGTTCCACAAGCACAGGTGACCTGGCCGTGCAGGGGAGCTTTGCACTGGCCAGGCCTGCAGAAACACAAAGTGGCTCCTTTGTAAGCCTGGGAGCTCTTGGTTGTGCCCTTCCAAAGTCATCATTCATGCACCTTCTGGCAAGGAAACAGCACAAAAAGCCTGGGCAGTGATCTGTGCCACCCGCACCGACCAGCCAAGGGGCTGCAGCTGCTGGGACAACGTGGGGACGAGCACCTGGGGGCTGTGGGGGACAGGGTGGGATGCTGAGGGGAACAAAAGGGAAGGAGAAAGGCAGATTGGCGAGGACCAAGCATGGGAAGACACAGGGGCCTGGCGGGTGTAAGCAGCTGCAGAGCATTTCTGTGGGTGTGTGGCTGTGCATGTACACACACACACAGAGCTCCCAGCTCTGTAAAATCCATGTGCTTGCCCATCAGCTGCTTCTTTTCTGCTCCCAAGGTGTTTCTGCTCCCAGCCTGAGGTGGTTTTTTGATTTCTAAACACCCCACACTGCAATATCTACTCAGCCCTGGCAAGGTGGTGTCCCCTCCCCGTCCCCCCTCACGCCCAGGGGCCATCAGCTGCTTCGGAGAGGGTGCAGGAAGCAAAGGGCAGAGACCGAGCTGGAGCAGCACAGAAGGAACTGGGGCTCTGCGCTGGCACCCATCGTACGGCTTTTCCTCTTTTATTGTAAAACACGGCCAACGCGTGCAAGGCTCCAGCGCCAGCCCAGGATCACAGCTCCTGGGCAGGGGATGAGCCCTCTCGGGTGGTGATGAAGCAGCAGCCAAGGGACACAGGGAGCTCTGGGCAGCCCACAGAGGAATGGCACTTCTGCAGCAAGAGCAGCTCCCACGCGGGGTGGCGCAGGGCCGAGTGGCACAATGATGGACACGGACAGCCCTCCGTCAGAAGAGGCGCTTCTCGTACCTGTGAGGAGAGCAGCAGAACGGAGATCCCTTTTACTGACCCGGGGGAGGACCAAAGGCACAGTTAGGAACGTGAGCTGCAGTGGGGAAGAGTCCCACAAAGATGACCCCCTCCCCAGCGCCCACCCCATGGGGACGGGTCCCACCAGCAGCACTTACGAGTGGAGGCCGTGCACCCCTCCTTCCACCTGGGCAGATGTCGTCCTCTTCTCAAACTTCAGCTCTCCCGAGTACATCATGGCTCTGCAGGGAAGGACGCTCATCACCGCCAGCCAGGGAATGCAGTGGGACATGTTCAGCTGGAGCAGCTGGGACCAGGGACACTGGTTCCTCCAGCCGGGGCCAGAATGGTCTTCACTGTGCTCCCAACAGCCAGGCAGAGTAAGGTAACCCCAAAATTTCAAGCCCAGCAAGGTGAATATTCCACAGGAGTGGAATAATTGAATGAAATAGAACAAGGGAAA
>NW_010169432.1:0-1697 GCF_000695765.1 Mesitornis unicolor
CGCCCGGAGCCTCAGAGGTGCGCGGTGCCGGGGCTGTCCCCTCCCCTCTCTCCTGCTCAGCTTCCCTGACCTCTGCCGCTTTCCTGCTTTCTCTCCCGATTTTCCCTCTTTTTCTCGTTCTCTTCTCGCTATCTTCCTTCTTTTCTCCCCATTTTCTTTCTTCTCCCTTCCCTTTTCCCTATGTCCTTTCTTTTCTCCCTATTTATCATATAAGGATGATCTGGTTCAACCTTTCTTGGCCCAGTCTAGAGAAGATGGCCCAGCTCTCTGTCCAGCTGAATCTTAGAAGTGTCCAATTGTAGGGAATCCACCACTTCCCTGGGGATTATTCCAGTGGCTGATTGTTCTCACTGTGAAAATTCTTCCTCTTGTGCTCAATCAGAATTTCCCCAGGAGTAACTTGTACCCATTACCTCTCTTCTGTTCTGTGTGACTCCGCTCTAAATCTTCTTTATAGCCAACTTTTAAATAACAGAATGTGGTGATGAGGTCTCCCCTAAGCTTTCTTAAGAAGGATTTCTACTCCTTTGATCGTCTTTGTGACCCTTCTCCGGACTCTCTCCGGTCTGTCCATGTCTTTTTTTGTATAGCGGGGACCAAAACTCAACACAATATTCTAGGTAAATGGCACAAAGACTTCTTTATCTCTCCTGGTGATGCCCTTGTTGATGCAACCCAGCATCCCATTGGCTTTCCTTGCTGCAGCAACATCCTTATCACTCATATTGAACTTCTTTTCCTCCAGGACCCCTAGGTCCCTTTCCACAGCTGCTCCCCAGCCAGGTAGATCCCAACCTGCGTTTCACTCCTCAGCATCCAAAGGTGGCACCAAAGGTGGGCAGCATCAGCTGAAGGGATGGACATACCTTGTCCTTGTTGCTGTTAACACCAGGCAGAACCTGCTGTCCTCATTAAATGGTTGAGCAAAACAGGTGTGCATCCAAACTCATGCTCTGTTGTCCTGAGATAGGAGAGGAGAAAGCCCAGGTAGGATGGAAGATGCTTCTTTTATCTCCTAACCCTCTTTATTACCAGCTTGGAAGACTCCCTGCTGAAAAAAGAGCATGACTTGAATGTCCTGTGGACATGGTTGGGTGGGTTGTGCTGCGCCTGGGGCTTGTTTAGCTGCAATTCTTGTTGGAAAGCTGAAGATCTTCCTGACTGGACTGATGGCTTGGGTTTGATGTTGATGTTTGTCCATCCAGTGGCTCTTAGTGTAGGGGGTAGACACCTTCCTGTTGGCCATCCTCTTCGACTACATTTTTTACAGGGAGGTTGGCTTCAAAACATCTAACCTAGCCCTACATCTATCAGGCCATACCTCCATTTCTATTCCCTGTGTTCTTAATGCCATAGTGCCAGGCTATGAGTCACCTCTCTCCTAACCCAACCTATCTCTGTGCCCTCCATCCATCTGCCTGCCCATCCCTGCATCTAGAGGGGTACATTTTTGGAGATAAAACCTGAAGCAGCTGGGTCACCTCCAGCCAAACACTGGAAGGAGCGGTGCAAATCTCTTCTAGGCCGAAAAAACCCCAAAACTTTTCTATTGTTCTGCTTTCCTTCCTATGCGACAAAGGAGGAGAAAACAGCTCTGGGCTTCTTCTCATGCCACATTATCTGATAAGAGGTTGGTGGTTACCATGGGCTGTGACACGTTTCACAGAATCACAGATTCACAGAATGGCTCGGTTGGA
>NW_010169433.1:0-8038 GCF_000695765.1 Mesitornis unicolor
TATACACTTTTTAATAGATATACAGTCTACCAACAATAACAAAAGAAAGAAACAAATAAGAAAGAGAAAGAAGGATCCATGGTGGGAACACTCAGCTTTGACTTCCTTATCACAATTATGACAACTTTGAACCAAGTCTAGATAGCATCTTACCCAGTAGGCCATCCACCACTGCATCTTTTTCTCCCTTAAAGGAAATTCTCGATGAGACTGGAGAAAATAATAACAAAACTTCCTAATAAAACATTCTGGTGTGAAAAGCTTTGATTTCCACAGACCAGGCTTATGTCATTCACACTGAAAACTCTTCACAAACCCCAGTTAGCTGGATAGAAAAAACCCATTCCTGTCTTCAAGACTAACTGCTCCTACTACGCCTGCATAAACACATAGACTGCCTGTAACTAAAGAAGGTCAGAAAACATCAGCACAGAGCTTTTAATTAAAGCACTCTGATTTACCAAAAGTAAGCTTTGCACAGAAGTTTATTTTTAAGAATTTTTTTTTTAAAGAAGCTTTCTTTAAATGGAGGAGGGAAAGAACCTCAAGGTCTCCAGTTCAACCATTGGCCCACCAGTTACAGCATCCACATAATTCAAGATGCGGCTTCAAGCCCACCCTTCCTGACAAGGCACACAATCTACTTCTCGTCCCAGTGGCACTTCCCATTCACTCTTGACCCCGCTTTGAAAAGTGTCTTGCTCGTTTTGTTGGCCTTTTTCTCCAAAACGTGCTACATTTTGCTATGGAATGACTAACAACATTGAAAACCTTCACATGAGAGCATTCTCACTCTTCAGACACCTCTGGCTATGCACATAATAATGAAGGTTGTGAAGCACACATCCACCTTAATGTGTATTAATTCTCATTCATTAAACTCCAGTTATGGGTCAAGCAGAAGAACACAATGGGGTACCTGGGGTACCTAATGTAGGAATCTGCATTCTCAGCTGAGCTACACTTCTGATTGGTCTCACAAAATGCAGGATGGGGCATGATAATATCAATAAACTATGTCATCCTGGAAGTATCATGATATACACACACAAGGAAGGAAAAGTAGCCCGAGCAAGCTTAACATTAGCATTTCCTGACTGTCATCACTACCCACCTGCAGTAATGTCAAGAGACAAAATACTACTCAAGCAACCAAAGTCAAGCTCCTGCTGATTTTGATGGGAATCTCACAAGAGACAGGAAAAAAAAAACCTAACAAATGGCTTCTCTATTCAGTGTCAGGGAAGTCTGAATATTAGATGCTATCAAAACTGACTCATGCTCACACTAGAAATAACATCTGAAGTTAAAGGTGACATTTTGAATGTTCAAAAAAGGCCCAGAAGAAGGAGGGAGGTAGAGGATTTTAGGATCAGCTGGCACACAGTGCATGTACCCTTGATGTGATGCAGTTGTGTGGCTTCCCCTCCACGTTGCAGTTGTGTCCAACGCATGTTGTACAAATAAGCCAGTGACACATGGGGAGGAAGTGCTTAAACAGCAGAAAATGGTTCTGTTTGCCATCTTTCTTACAAGAATCTCTGCATTTAACACTCTTCATTCAGTGCGATCTAAACCCAGAGCTGCTGTAAGCTAACATTATTCTATCAAACTCAAGTTTGCAGGGCATCTGAGGATCTGATCTACGGCTAAATCACAGAATCAGAAAAAACAGAAGACTTCAGAGAAGTTTTCTAAGCCACAAAGTACAGTACCCCACTGAACAGGGACCTCTGGTGTCCCTTTTACCTATGGCACCAGCAGTGCTGGGCTGCACCTCTCCCATACTGCTAACCAGGGAAACAGGCTCCCCAGCTCCTTCTCAGCAGGATATTGTTCACTGGACCCCTCGTCACCATGGTGAGTGAGTGGTCCCTTATGGACTGACACTCCAGCCTAGAGAGAGGATGGAGAATCACAGGATGAAGTGCTAAGGGTAAAGGTAATGCTTTATCATAGGATCATATGGAAAAAATACTGAGGTGTTTTACTTTCGTCCATCACTCTTGATTACTTGCTTAATTTGGGTTTGAGTTATTCATGGTGGAGCCTTTTTTCTTACATGACTCCTGCAATTCTTAGAAATGAATTTTTGTACATGAAATTTTCCTGCAGTTCTTAGAATAACCACAGAATCACAGACTGGTTTGGGTTGTAAGGGACCTTAAAGCCCCCCCAGTCCAACCCCTGCCATGGGCAGGGACACCTCCACCAGCCCAGGCTGCTCCAAGCCCCATCCAACCTGGCCTTGAACACTGCCAGGGAGGGGGCACCCACAGCTTCCCTGGGCAACCTGGGCCAGGGCCTCATCACCCTCACTGTAAAAATATGAGAGTAGTGAGATCATCTGATGCTGGAGAAATCTTCTTGACGCATCTCCTTGACACCACCATGGCTACCCTGGCTCTTCATGCCTCGTACACTAGCAATGACAGTAACACAGTAAGCATAGAAAAAGTTGAAGCCAAAGAAGTCAAAATCTCTTATTTATTTCTGGTCTATGGGGTGGATTTGCCTACCCCTGGTTTCCACTTTTGTGGTTAAGCACCTTCTAAGGGTTCCCCAGTGACCACTGCACCCTGACACGCGAGATCAAGCCCCACTGAGAGCTGTGGGGAGGCTGGAGCCTTCATGCACGCTCCGGGTCAGAGCTGCCTTTCTTCTCCTAGGGAGGCACTCAGCAGTGAATGAAAACAGCTGCCCTGCTCCCCACAGTTGCCTGCCTGACTGCAGCTGGACTCCGGGTTTACAATTCTCAACAAGAGACCTGGACCGACTCCAAACTAAACTCTCCTCGTGTACAGTGTTACTGAGCAGAGGTCCACATCCCTAGGATTTACAAACAACTTCTCAAGTTTAACTCTGAGTTAAACCAAACGTAATGCAAAGACAAAGTGCCCCTGTGTTTTGTTTTGAATAATGCGCTCTGAATTTAGTTGTCTTTTGATGAACAAAATGCCTCACTGGGTGACAGGGAAAATACGAATCCCTAAGAAGTCCTCTCAATTCCAATTCTCAAGGAATTTGTGATAAGTGCCTAAAACAGTTCAGTTTTGGCAACATTTCAAGAGAAAGAATCTGTACACAGAGCTATGCCCTTCAGCCAGAGCTGGGACCTCTGTTCACACCCCAAATTTCCTTACAAAGACAAGAAACTTCTACATTACTGATAGTTTCAACGCCACTTACTTGCCCTCGGAGCTATAACTATTGATGCTGCCGTCAGTGGATTCCCGGCTTGGCTGTCGAACCATGCGACTCCTCATCTCCGCTGCCATTCCCGTCTCTGTGCTTCTCTGTATCGTGCTCTTCAGCTTCTTGCTGCCAGCCTCTGAAAGCAGAGAAAAGACGCGATAATTTGAATAACGGCTTAGAGCAAAGCCTTTCCTTGCAGTTTTCCCCCAACAACTTGAGCATTACTATTGAAGAATACAAAAAGAGTACTGAGATCGAAGAAGGAGTCTTCTTCAGTTGCAAACTGGTGAAGGATTTGCTTTAAAAGGGCAAACATTTAGAAATCAAATGTCTTATTAATAACCTTTTTACAGTCAGAGTGTAGACAGGGTGACTGTGGTAGTGTCTGCTATCTTGGTAAGATGTCTCTAACCCCCTTGTTAGGTTGGATGACTACAAAAGAAGTTACAACTCTCAGAGGAAAAAGGAAAGAAAAAAGACCTTAATGCTTGTAACAGAAAAATGCCAAGTACCAAAATATTCAGTAAGAAAAATATAATAATAATGTGCTTGGACACAGCAAAATCTTACTTTTCACTACAGAGACTCTTCAAAGTAAACACTGAGCTTTATAGAACTTCTGACCACAGCACTTCATAAGCAGAATTAACTCTTCGGAGAATCCACGAAGATGATGAACTTCACAGAGTCTGGGCTTGCAAACGAGCACTAGACAGTGATATAAATCTTGTGAAACTGTTTGAAGACTTGATCCATTTGGAAAAGTTTCTGTCACATATCCTTTAAAACACATTTTGTGCTTCACCTGGAGGGCTTTGTGTTATCTTTGAGCAAGGAGAGCACCCAGCCCTTTACAGGGGTGGATAAGGGCTCAAGGCCGATCTACAATTAATTCTGCTGTCCCAGGACAGAAATAATGCTCCTAGATGATAATAATTCTCCAAGATCTTTGACTGAAATACTTCCACCAAAGCCATGATGTGATGTCGCAGTGTGTGTTGAGTTCAGACTCAGTGTCCTCTTCATTTGCATTTGCTCTGAAAAGTTTTTCACCTTCCTGTTTCACACAGACACGGCTGATGGCTGAAGCTGACAGATCTTGCCCTGTCTTCCCATAAAAGCTATGGATTTGGTATCCTGCGCACAGCCTGCCCATTGCTCAGGGTGATTAAATGTGCTGTGGAGAATCGCTGGCCCTTGCTCTTTGGGGCTGCAGAGTTGGTGGAGGGCAGGGAGAAATCATATGGGAGAGAGCAGCTCCCTCTCTCCAGGGATTATCACACTGACCTCTTGGACAAGGCGAAAAAGAAGTAATTCGTATATTGGGCTAAGAAGTTACAGCACCACAGCACAAGGGGCCACGGTTTTCCTTTTATGTCTTCTGGACCGGAGGTTGTTTATCCATGGCCACCCAGGAGCAGAGAAACAAACGCCTCTGAGTGGAGGAAATCAGCAACTTCCACAGATCCTTCACTCTTCTGAGGCCAACAGCTCTGAGGTTTTACTGCGGGCCACTGCAATTCATCCAAACTCCTGGTCCTTGGTCAGCTGAAAATGCATATTCAGTGCTGGTAAACGTGGAGCAGGCTGGATGAAATACAGCAGGTCCACTCCAAGGCAGTGCAGGAGGCTGTGGAAGACGTTTGCTGGAACTTCAGTGACACTTCATGTAGAAAATCAAATGCCATATTTTGGACCTGAGCTTTATCTTTAAGAACAGATGGTGTGTCCAGCAGATCAGTGGTGAAAGGTAAGCTGAGCATCAAAAAGGAACCAAAAGGCAGCCTGGGATGTATAATCCACACACACAGAGCCCTACACCAGAGCAAGATTCTCAGATTGTCATTACCTATGCATTTGCCATCCGTGTTGTTTTGTGCCTGGACAACATGGTGGGTGCTGACACAGGGATTAGAGCCTGGCTGTTGGAAAGCATAATGAAGAGCACATAGAAATAACCACTGTAAAAAATATCCATTGACAAAATTACAGAAATGAATATTTTAGCTTTGAGCCACAGTAGAGATTGAAAATAGCAGGTGTTTTGTTTTGAAAGAGCAATTTTATATCACCGTGGATAACATCCATGTTGCTGCTTGAACACTTCTTTGCACCACAGGTTTGAAAAGCACAGACCATGAAGTGGGAATCCTTATGCATGGCCATAAGCAAGTCCACAACCTTGTCTCAATGCACTGCAAATACCAGATTGTCTTTTGCCCAATATTTTTCAAGTCACTGCTCTTATTGTGCTGGATTCCACTTATTTTTTGTCATCAACATCTCTTTTCAGGTTTAAGACTGAAAAAAATGCTCCCCCTTCTCTTATAACTGCTACTAATATCCACAGCGTTTCCTGAGAAAACTACAGAGCCCTTCTGCATATTTCCTTTTATAACCTCAGTCTTAATATTCTACAGAAATATAACATAAAACTAACCCGAGACAAAATGATAAAATACATCAAGAGTTTTATAGCATAAAGACAATCGCTTATGCCTATGACCAAATAGTAGAACACATCTTGCACAAGTTTTGGAAGTTTTAACCCTGGACAGTTATGCATATATTTTTTAATCCACTTATAGCACAGAAAGTAATGAGAACAGTTTATCATCCTGTTGGAGCACTCCTGAAACCTCTCAGCAAAACCCCGCTCTGCATAGGAGGGAAGTGGGGAGCACAGAGCTGAGCTGGGAAATGCTGTTATTTCCAAAGGCATCCCAGTAACATGAAGTCCCTTTGGGGTACGACTTCCAGTCCAGCCTTGACTGCACAAGGAAATAAGGGATCCCAACAACTACCAGGGTTTCTCCTGCTCTCAACAATGTTTTTTAAAAAACCTTCATTTTCATCTTGTATTACTTTCAATCTAGCAGTTCTGCATACATCTGTGGAATGCTGTATTCATATAAACGCTACAAGTTCATAAAATATTTAAGTTCAATATCTATGCTATGACATATTGAGAAGATTTTCTGCTCTTGTCTGGATATCTATTGGAGAGTGCTTGCTCCTGATTTTTACTAATTCGCTATGTACAATTAAATGTTATCATATTACAGTTATTTGCCTGCCCTGTGTCAACTACATTACATTAATTGTGCAGAGTGAAGATAAACTGTCTCTATACTGAGTACCATTTAGGGACAAAATTTACTCCAAAACGGTCTGTATGCTTCTGTCTGCTGCGTTAATTGTGTGAGGCTTTCTGAGCGCAGAAATGCAGATTGATGTGCATAAACTGCGTGTAAACACAGAGTTTAACAGGTACAAGCTAGAGGAAAAAACTGTTACAGAGCAATTGTGATGGACATTTTTGCAGATTTAATAACTGATGCAAAAGGATCATAAAGCAGTACAAAATGTACACAGCTTGTAAGCATTTTGCAGCTCATCAACAGCCTTCTTGTAGCACCCCTGCTACAACACACTGAAGAATGTGTGCAATGTGCTAGTTCAGTCTACCTAATATAAATACACCCTATAGTGATTCCCTTCTGCTCTGACAGGAACCTGGTCCCTGATTTTGTTTTTCTCAGACAAAAGGAAATTAATGGAGATCCTGATCTAGATAATGATGAAGAGCAAAAAGCAAGCCTGTTAGTGTATGTACCATACACTAAATAATAGTGTACTTGCACAAAATACCAGTGAAATTGATGTGTCTCCAATTTCTCTACTTCCTAATCACCTTCAAGTATAGCAGCCAGGAGCGAAACATTATTGGTAAGAGAATTATATTAGCGTGAAGGGGTCAGTGATGGTATCTATAGAATTAAGATGGTCTACTAGAGATACCTCAAGGCTAGCTAAAGGAATCCAATTCAGAGAGGACAATGCCAGGATAAATGTCCCAAAATACCTTGTATCCGTGACTGTCCTTAGCAAGATTGACTGCACATGGCATCACCATTGGCCTGGCATTTCCTCTGGGCTCCATGTGGTGCCTGGAGGCAATGACTATACGTGGACATCCCCATACCTGGAGGTGTTCAAGAAGTGCCTGGATGTGCCACTTCAGGACATGGTTTAGTGGCCATGGTGGGGTTGGGTTGACGGTTGGACTGGATGATCTTAGAGGTCTCTTCCAACCCTAATGACTCTGTGATCCTGTGTGATTTTGGTCTTGTTTCAGTTCTCCTGTCTGAGATAACAGGAGGGCTTGTGCCATGACCTGCTGGAGTAAAGCTCTTATCCTGTGATGCCAAGGTGTGTACGACATTTTCCACTGAAATTGGAGAAGAAACTTCTTCTCAGTGAGGGTGCCAGAGCACTGGACCAGGCTGCCCAGAGAGGTTGTGGAGTCTCCTTCTCTGGAGACATTCAAAACCCGCCTGGACGCCTTCCTGTGCAACCTCATCTAGGTGTTCCTGCTCCGGCAGGGGGATTGGACTGGATGAGCTTTTGAGGTCCCTTCCAATTCCTAACGTTCTGTGATTCTGTGACATGCCATGGGACAAGGCTAGGGGACATAAAAGAATCAGCAAGGACACGAGCTTGGTGGCTCAGTTGTTAGGAGATTTTTCGAGGCCTCTTTGGGGCAGCAGAAGACAATCCTGACATGGTTCTCTATGTACTGCCTGTAGGGAGAGGTGCCTTGATAAAGCATTGCCCAGAATCATACCTGAGGGAAAACTAGCACCAAAAAAGAAGCAAATTGACACACATGCAGCACCTGGGCATGTGGCGTGGAAAATGTGTGACTGGCTCAAAAGAACGCTCCAGAGAACAAGGCGTGCACCACTGCTAAATCCACAAATGAAAGGGATAATAAGGAGGGTACAAATACTCAGTGTCACTGCATGACTCAAGGGAAAATCATTCATGGTGCCAAGTGTGC
>NW_010169434.1:0-1863 GCF_000695765.1 Mesitornis unicolor
TATGTATAATGTACTATATATATTATCATATCTTATAAAAAGTAAGTAATAGGAAAGCAGTGGTATATGCTCCTGACTTACTATTTTTTTTAATAAAAAATGAATCCTCAGATCTATCAATCTGCAAGCTGCAGATCCAGATGCAGTAAAATTTTAACAACCCTCAACCACCCCGCTCCACCTTTCTTACTCACAATGCTTTGGTTTTAGATCGATAAAGAGATACAGGCACACTGCAGGACATACAGAAGTGTGAAAAGCAAGTTGCAGCAGCAACAAGCTTAGCAAAAGCTCCAGCAACTCTGGAGGGTTAACTACCTGCTAACAACAAAGCTCTTGCTTGGCACTTCATCTGTGGTAACACAAAAAGCCCAGATAGCAAATCTAATCATAGGCTGGAATTTCACCAAGACACTTTGAGGTACATAATGGACAGTACAAGCACAGGACTTAGACTGGTGCTTTCAAACCAGATTCTGATTATAACTGCACCCACCTTCAGGAGATATTCTCATCATGCTTGATGCTGCAATGAAGTGCTCTGATTATTTCCCTGCCATTGCTCAAACCTACCCAAGCTATGCCACTGATTTATTTTTTAGCCTTGTGGCAGCAAAAATCCAGGGTAAGGGGAAAGAAGGTATGACAATTTTGATCAAAAAATCCTGAATTATCTTCTAGACAGTTTCAAATGCATGAAAAAAATATCTCAGACTACTGCAGGGAGGATCAGAGTCTTTTATTGCCGTGGGAGACTCTCTACTATATGGTACATCAGGTGGGACTCTGAAACATAGAGGTTCAAGCTTCTGAATTGTCTGGTGACCTCCCAAAGAAAACGCCTTTTTTCACTGAAATGGAATGAAAGCAAGCAAAGATAAGAATTTATAACTAGAAAAAATAAATTAAGCAGTACTGAAAAGATGCTTTTGATGGGTGTAGGAAGAGGAGAAGGTGATGCTGCACCATAGATAGCAACTGCTGCTTCAGGAATATGAGAAGCTCTGTGTTGGAAAACCAGGTTCAGAAAGCCACTGGCTTTCATGGGAATACCTTGGAAGCACACCCTTGCATAGGAAATGTGGCCAGAAACTGCTGAGAAAGGTGCACTTACTGAGAATTTATACAAGGAAGGCAGGGTAGGTGCACGGGTTTCTTTGTGCCTCACAAATTTAGCAGTCCAGGACAGGTCCTTGCTGTAGCTAATGACAGCAGAACTAAATATCATGTGTGAGTGACTCCACGCAGACTCAGTTAATTTTCAGTCTTCCTCTGTTACAAAAAAAAGCAGCTTTTAGAATAAAGATGTATAAAGAATTTGGGGATAAAGCATTTGAACTCAAAACTGGTATCTCTCACCAATTAGGATGATAACAGCTTGTGAAATTCAGTGTTTGTTCAGACTCTGTCATCCAAACCAGTCCCGGCTGTAACTCTACCATGGCAGGAGTCTTTGCTCAGTCAAAAAAACATCTAGGTTTGTCTAAATTTGAGTTTACTTAGTGTTGATTTTTACAGCTTCAATCTTCCAAGGAAATGAAAATAAATATTTCTGCCCACACCTACTTGTCATTGCAAGGCTGGGTCAGAGGCCTGCCAACAGCTGCTGTGCAGTGGGAACCTCTATCTGGTAGGAAAAAGTGTCATTCAAAATCCCTGACCACTCTTCGCTTTGCTGTATTGACAAACGTGAAAGCGGCTTCAAGGTGCCTTATGTACAAACCATGATACTGCTTCAAAACCCAGAATTATTGAAATGCAGCTCTGAGGGTGAATGTCTGCTGATGTATGAGAATACAGACTAAGAGAGACAACTACTTAAACCAGAAATGCCCATATCACAGAATCACAGAATCACAGAAC
>NW_010169435.1:0-8912 GCF_000695765.1 Mesitornis unicolor
ATAACATAATATAATATAATATAATATAGCATAAGTGCTGTATTATTGACTACCTATTAGAATGTTTCCATAACTGGGGGGAAAGCACTTTATTCTGATGTCCTCTATTAAAAATATTTGTTACCACCAATGCATGTTGGCAGTACTTTTTGCCTTTCTATGCAGAATCAGTGGTGTAGTTCCGTAACTGTCTTAAGCACTTCTAATACTGTGCTTTTGTAATAATATATGATTGGCCTTTGTTCAGAGAAAAAGAAATATGCTTTTGCAGCAATCTCAACATGTACAGAATCGCTTGTCAAACATTACTGATTGCTTTAAAAATCTTTCTGTGTTAAAGATGGAGATGCAAGTGAACTGGAACGTACAAGGCAGTACATGAATGAAGCTCAGTCAGGGGCTATGACATGTTTGATCTGCATTGCATCAGTTAAAAGGAACCAAGCTGTAAGTATTTTACCAGTAGTCTTTTAGAATAAAGCAAATATAACTGTCTAAATAACTTGTGTTTAATTGTATTACTAAGGTAATTCTTGGGACTGATAGTTTTAAAATGCAGAAGTACTAAAGGCAACATTTGGGGTCTTTGAATTTTTCAAATACTTGAATAAGTACTTATATACATAGCTGGTAATCAGAGTATGTATTTTTTGAGATGTTGGTTAGTGTAATGTAAACTAGTTACTCTTAAATCTTGGAGAGTAGCAGATGGAAAAAAAAAGGAAAAAAGTTTGCAATGGCGTATTCAATAAGCTATGTTGTAGCAAACATCAAAACAAGAAATATTGTGAAGTTAGGAAATATTATTGTTAGATTTATAGCAGGGGAGCTAAGATAAACTTTGCTGCTTCAAATGCTGATCAGATGAAAGAGAAGGGTGGTATGTCTGAGAAGATTGTTTTATTTCATATAAGTACATTCTTCAGGGAAGAGATTTCAGGACAAGTCTTTTTAACTTTTATTGCTATGTATCAGTTTCCCTTTGACTTTGGCAGGCCCAGCTCTGTTTCTGTTACAGTTACTTAACTCAAATACATGTTCACAACTGTATGTTTAACTTTAAAAGAAAAAAAAGTACAGAAAATCTTTAACTACATATGCTGGATGTACGTGGATTACAAGTATTTAATGAAACTGTAGCCACTAACTTTTTTAGAGAGAAATGCAGTATGTTTTGTATGAATTCTTGACATATTTAATTGATACATTTTCAGACTGTAATGCGTATATTTAGTTCAATTTTAAAGTTCTGTGTCTCTTGATAGAGTTAATCTTATCTCAGCAGAAGCGAGATCATTTGGCAGCTTGACAATCAGTGATCAGTTATCTGGCATCTGTAACATTTCAGACATATGTGTTTGTCTACTTAATGTCTCCTGTTTAGCTTTAGTTTTGGGAAGTTAGTCACAGTACTTTTAGAAACTTGCCGAGGACGAAGTCGATGACTTAAGTTAGTGGCAAAATTCTCCTTGTTTTCACAGTATAATTTTATAACGATGTCCTCAGTTATTAAAAAATAAAGAAATTAAAATTTAAGTTTTCTGCTGCAATTCTCTTACCAAATTGTTGCAGTCATTTTAAGCTGACAATTTAAGACACCAATATGTGGAAAATACCAAAGTCATGAAACTGCATTTCTGTTACTTAAGCTGCTTTTCAGCAGCAGGCTCATAATCTAAGCACAGGGTTGTGATTTCACGCCAGAACTGACAAAGAGAAGTACACTGGGAACAAGAACATAAAGGTTTAATGGTGGAGACAGGATACTGGCAAAATCAACTCTCTGTTAACACATTTGCTTTTAATTCTGTTCTATTTTATACCTTTCTTGCTCTTTGAACAAAAGACACTATGTTGAAAGCCGCACTTCTAATAACTTCTTTTTCTTAACTAGCATTTTATGTAAATCCTAAAATTTGGAAGGGGGGAAAATCTTTCTAGTACTTTTACTACCAAGTTGTTTAGAGACCTAGGGACAGGGAGAGAGGTGGAGGAGGAGCTGGGCTTGTTTAGTTTAACAGAGGAAGCTAAGGAATGATATGATTGCAGCCTCTGTCTACTTGGAGTTGTGAAGGTGGCTAAAGCCAAAGTCATCTTTGTGGTGTCACATGGTGTAATAAGGGGCAATGGCACAAAGTGGGACTTGGGAGGTGCAGACTGGCTTCTAGGAAGGTAGAGTGACACTGGGAGCAGGTTGCCCAGAGTGGTTGTGGAGTCCCCATCCTTCAGGATATTCCAACTGTGCTAGACAAAGCAGTGCCTGAACTGGGCTAAGTTGGCAGTAGTCCTACTTTGGACATGAGGTTGTGCTGCCTTACCTTCAACAGTGTGTTTAAGTCAACGTTTCTATGAGTATTTTGGTCTCTATAAGCCTTGGCAAAAAATTCCCACAGCAGCAGGAAAAAAGATTAAAGGTATGAATCTGTAACAGTAAAACTGCCCTTATTAATCTAACAATAGGTATAATCTATCTTCGGAAACCCATTTTTAAAATGGAAAAATAGCAAGACTGTATTTATTTAGATATTACAGATGTTCATCAACAGAAACAGAAAGAAACCTAACATAAAGCAATTGGCACTTATATCTGTTCTTTAGGTCTGGAGCTGTTGTGGATGCTTTTGTATATTTCACCTGGTGTGTATCCAGAAGTGGGCCAAGGACAGCCTTTTCCTTGTGTCTTCTCCTTTGACAGATGATAGTTTTGGGAAGAAAGATTATCCTTGGCCATGGTGAGCTCTTTATGGTACATTTGCAAAGATACTTTTATTGTGAAACATATGTGAACTGGAGTTGCTTTAGAAAGGAATGATATTTGTAAATGACATGCATACCAAAATTAACGTAATTCAGGAATATTTCACAGTGATATTAAAACTCAAGCATTAAAGCCAATCTTGCAGTTTTACATGAGAATTGTATAAATAAGAAGGTAATATTGTGGCTGCATGAATAATGAAGCTTGCTCTTTCAGTAGGTTTGTGTCTGAAAATTCAGTCAAGATTTCTCTGTGCGTGTTTGTTCTATGCTTAATTTGTCCACCTACTTGTTATGTGGAAACTTGTACTGTCTTTGAGACACACTCCTCTGTCAAATTTGTTTGTAAGGGCGTGGTGGATTCAAAAGCTCTGTTAATGCGGGATCTCAGAAAGCAGGTCTGCTTAGGAAATAAGTTGTAAAATTGTTGGCTTGCAGCAGCTCAAGTTGATAACGCTTATTCTACTGCAAACCAGTTTTATGTTTAAGCGTAATGTTTATAATGAAAAGAATTTATTTAACTTTTAAACACATGCTCTGCGTTTAAAAGAAATAAAATCTGATTAACTACATAACTGTAGTTACTATGAAGAAATGGTTTACAGCCTATAATGTATTATATATGGGTAAATTTACATTTTATTTGATAAAAATGAGTACATAGATTTCTCTGTTCTTCTCTGAGGAAGAGCTTCTTGTCTGTTTTCTTTTCCCAGTGTAGCCAGAAATGGGAACTGCTTTGTTTCTCCCTCCTTGTCTTGCCTCTTGTCCATAGCTTGCACCTGAAAGCCTTTAATGCCTATGGCACTATCAAGCTCCAGACCTTTGGTGCCTATCTACCTTTAGGAATAATGTATTTTTTAATACCTTGCACCATTAAGGATAACAAATAAAGGTGTGCATCTTTCAATATCTAAGATGCTGAACTGCCACAATCAGTTCTTTCAGCTAAAAATTTTAATTAATATGCATACTTTTAATAGCATCACTAAATCTTGTGTTACATAGCTTATACATTGATACTGGTAAAACTTCCCATATGTTAATATTTTTTTTTTTTGGGTTGGTTCTGTTTACGTAGATTAACTCTTTGTCGCATACATTCCTTTGGTATTACATTAAAATTGTTCTGTACACTTGCTACACTGATTATTTTTTATATATATTCTTAAAGAAAAAAGACAATTGATAAGACAGTTCGTTAGACATTCCAATGAATGTATTGTAAAATCTGACATATAAGAAGACTTCTATGGTATATAATAAATTTAATTATGTTGGTTACAGTATTTGCAAAAACAGTCAATAGTTAATCTGGTAACAATCTTGGGAAATGGAAATGATAAAAGCTAAAAGCTGCTTTTCTTTATAAAAAAGTTTTCAAAAAATGCTTTTCTTCTCACGCTGTTTTTACCTTGTTGTAGTCCAAAATGTAGGTTTGAATACAAACGGTCTGAAACTCCCAGTAGGTATTACTGTTACTGTGGAAAAGTGGAGAATCCAACACTGGACCCATGGCTGGTACCTCACTCCTGTGGTCAGATATGTGAAAGGGAATTCAAACCTTCTTGTGGTCATAAATGTTTGCTGCTCTGTCATCCAGGTAAACCCATTGCGTGTCTTAGTGACCTGTATTTATGTAGCTGTTACACAGTTTTACTTAAAATCTGCCAACTGTATTTGAATAAACTCGATGTCAAGGCTGCATTTGCTGAATGGCCATTAGCGAGGTATTCTTATTCCTGTATTTAGGACCGTGTCCACCTTGCCCAAAGATGGTCACAACAACTTGTCACTGTCAGAAGGCTAAACCAGTGCCGCGAAGGTGCAGTGCCAAGGAATGGTCTTGTCGCCTGCCATGTGGACGAATGTTGCTGTGTGGACAACACACTTGTGAAAATTCCTGTCATGCAGGTAGACCTACCTTCCTAAACTTCAGAGGAGTAGCTGTTTTAATTGTTAAGATTTAAAATTCTTTTGCAATTTCTACTCTCAATGTCACTTCACAATTACATACAGGAGATTGTCAGCCTTGTCCACGAGTCAGTAAACGGCGGTGCATCTGTGAAAGACAGACAGCAGAAAGACTTTGTGCAAGTCCTCAGTGGCAATGTGATCAGGTATGTTGAAGCTGTCCTGTTTAGCTTATTCTTCATCTTTATAAAATTTTATTACTCAGTGTATTAGGGATTGGAAAAACGCATTCCATAAGAAAATACTTTTATTTTTTAGGATTTGAAAGTGCAATCAAAATGTAAGCCAGCAGTGTTTGAGAAAGGATCTACTTGGTGACCCAGTTCATTTCTCACAGTAGTTAAAAAGTCACTGTTCTGGAATTGTGTTAAGGTTAAGCTAGCAGTGAATTTGACCTTGTATATATTTTCTTTTTTTTTTTTTTGTACTTGAGGTTGAAATTTCAGCTGCTATCTTCAAAATAGGCATGAAACCACAGCTTAGTAGATAAGAGTGTCATGCTTATTAACTTCTAGTGACTGTAACAGAGTGAAAGCTTTGTGATTCATTCTTTGAACTATATTTGCAGCTCATTCTTAGAACCAAGGCAGACTGCAAAAAAATAAAAATAATTTTAAAAGTTGACAGGTGGGAGGTTGCATCAAGAGGTACTTGGTCATTATGATCCCATTAAGAAAGGTACTCAGCCTCTAAAGTATCAGTTAAAATGTGATTTATTTCAGCTAACACTATAGAAAAAGGGAGTATAATATAAATAATAGTATGGCACTTTAGATGCTGGGAACTCCAGCTGTGCTGCATTGAATTGGCCTCTGATCCATGTGCAGCATGTAGTGCAGACCCCATCTGTAGAAAAGGTTACCCCATTTTGGGCATTGAAGCTATTGTAGGATTTTGTTACAGTAAAGCAATTCTGTTTATCATTTCTATTGTCAAACAGAAAGGATGTTAAGAAGAGAGCTTCTTGCTGTGTTTTGTCGAAAAGGCAAGGACTTGCATGTGGCATAATCATTGGTATTAAGTGGGAGCTGCTTCCAATCTCTTCTGCTACAATAGGTTTATCCTGTGGCCAAGAGATTTTTGCAGCACAGTACAGGCCTGAAGGCCAAGCTGTACATGCAGCACAGCACAGGCCTGGGACAACTTGGGTTAACTGTTATGTGAACCACTAACTCCTCAGTGTACAGCGGTCTTCCAGTCAGGATCACTGCAAGGGAGATAAGTTTTATTTGGCAAACTCGGCAAATATACTTGTTAACAAAATTCAGAAAAAGCTAAATTCCTTCCGTATATCTCTTGCTCCTAGTTTTTGTGCTTAGATTTCTTTGTCTTGGTATGTAGTTCCATTACATTACATTTTACTGGTTTCTCTGAGTTTTCCAGGCGTGTGGGAAACCTTTGCCTTGTGGTAATCACACATGTGAAAAAGTTTGTCATGCTGGTCCCTGTGGAGACTGCCCTCGTTCTGGTAAAAGGTCCTGTCCATGTGAAAAATCAAGTAAGCTGCTTTTTATACTTAAAGAAAGTAAATTAAAAAAAAAAAGATTTAAAAAAGAAAAAGCCATCCAGTCAGTAGTTGAGGTTAATCCTGCAGGGCAGGGTCTATGAAAAGTTCTTACGAACAGTGACCTGTGATGGCTTATGTTAGCTTTTTTGCTTAATTCTTTCAAAGCTTTATTTAGTACCAGGGGTTTGATTGGTAATGTGAATAATTGAGTAATTCTAGATAAGCTTTTAAAAAAAGGAGAGAGAATTGCATTTGAAGTCATATTACATGGTGCATTTTTTTCTAAATATCATGGCTTTTTTTCTGAGTGTTTGCTTGTACTTCTCTCTCTTCCTCTAGAGTTTACATTACCTTGTACAGAAGATGTGCCCACCTGTGGTGATAGTTGTGACAAAGTTCTGGAATGTGGCATCCATAAATGTTCACAGCGCTGTCATCGAGGTCCCTGTGAAATATGCAGACAGGTTAGTCTTACTGTAGCAGGCTCACATTTTGTTAGAGTTTTTAAATACTATGTGTCTGGAGCAGTGCAAGTCTCCTAAGGAGAATGAAGTCAAATCTATGACTTTCTGTTCATTCAAAGCAACACATTTTTTCCCTATTCCCCTCTCCTGCCCCAACAGAATTCAGACTTAATAGTTGAGCATTATGTGTCTGAATTGAGGCATGGATGAAGGTTTATTGTTTGGATTGTTTTTTGCTTGTTTGGGGTTTTTTTAATTATGTCCTAAAAGACACTTAATTTTTGCACAACATTTCTAGCTTCCTTGCTCCTTTGTCTTACTACTCTGTTTCTTCATTAGTGAAATGGATGTTGCTGTAACACAACGTTATTTCCCTGTTAATTAAAAAATAATATTTTGCTATGCTCTAAGTATCGTGGAGATTCTGTGGTCCAGCCTATAAAGCGCCTGTTCTGTCCTGAACCAGCTTTGGCTATGAAGTCTGTGGTGAAAGTAGTTAGCGCATGACAGCTGGGGTTGAAGGTCAGATAAACCTGCTCACCTAGTTCTTCAGTTAGCTGTATACACTATGGATGCATCTAGGTTACCAAGAAGGAGAGGTACTTTTTTGTATGAATTTGTTTTGCATTTACGCTTGACATCTTCCATAGCACACCAGAGTGGTTCCCTTGGAGTGTCTTCTCTCTTGGTGAGACCAAGGCTACATCGAGATGCTATCTGGAGCACAGTGTTTGCAAAAGCGACACAAGGTCTCCAAGTAGTACAGATAGGTAGTCTGCTCCGACCATGTGATAAACTTCCTGTTGTGATAGAGCATTGTAATGTTACTTTCCCATGAACTTTTATTTACAGATAGTAGTAGAACATTTTATTTTCCACTTTTAAAAATTAAAAATACCCTGCTTTTTTTCCCTATCTTGCTGTCTAGGAAGTTGAAAAACAGTGTCGCTGTGGAAAGCACACAAAATGCATGCCATGTCATAAGGCGTATCTGTGTGAAACAAAGTGTACTAAAATTCGTGATTGCCAAAAGCACCAATGTAGGAGAAAGGTAAGAGCCCAGAGACGATCTTTCTCAAATGTATTGTTTAGATAACATTTATTTAGATATAATTATTATATGTAAATCACATCAATCTGTTCTTTTACCTTATGTTATTGTATAGAGAGACATTTTCTTCAGTATCATTTAAATTAGTTTGCAATGTACCAGAATTCTCTGAACAGCATGTCATCATGAAAAACTCAGTGGCCTTAAAAACTAGGAGGGGATTTTGACAACTTTCTAATTTCAGAAGGCAGTTTTACTTTCAGATACCTAAATTGTTACTGGTGATTTATGTGTTTGGGAATAGTTAAATCCATTTATTTCCTTACTTTGTAGGAAGAGCTGGGAATATGTCATAACTTTGTAAGGGGCTTACTCTTATTTTTGACAGTGCAGCATTCCACCCCACCTAATATGCATCACTGCAAAGAGCAATAATCTGACAATTGAGAATTTGAGTTGCAAGTCTCAAGCCTTCTCATTTGAAGTCAAAGGAAGTCAAACCTCAGACCTATCTTTTCAGTTTATTGATTCAAGAAGGCCTGAAAGTTGCCTGTTATGTGTGAATTAAGACATTATGGAAGTTGGACTTCTTACCACAAAGAGGCATGCAAAATACGTATTTTTCTTAGGCATTTTGAGTATTACTATTATTACAATGAATTTGATTTATGTGAAAAGATGATAACACTAAGTAAATGCAATCTTGACATTTTTAATTTATGCTAAAAAAAGTAAATTAAAAGAGTTTATCTTCCTAATTGCCATCCTTCCTTTTATATAGTTCGGGCGGTGGGTACCTTTGATGTTAATAGAAAAGATGGAATTTTCTCCTGACCTGGCATCCACCAATGTGGTGGTGGTGTGATGTGTTCTGATTCTTCCACATTGCTACTTTATATAAGAACAGAAAGTAGATAACTATAACTGATCTTAAAGTTATCTGACCTTTACTACAAAGGTAAAAGGTGTTCAGAACACTGTTGTGCCAGGGAGGATATAGTATAAAAGTGGAAGAAACTGGAGTGTAAATTTTTTTTAACAAGTATTGAAAAAATGAGATAGTAGAGGAGGACAATTTTTTACCAGAAATGTCTAAGTTTTCAGTACTATGGAATACTTTTTTTAGTATAATATTACATTATTTTATATATTATTTTAT
>NW_010169436.1:0-726 GCF_000695765.1 Mesitornis unicolor
TTCAGCCTGTCCAAATCTCTTTGGAGGGCTGGCCTGATGATTTCCAGAGGTATTTCTTCCTCAAAAAGCCTTTTGTGACCTTTACCAATAACAGAGAGGACACTCATGATACGACAGCTCTTGCTTCACTAAGATAGGACTAAGAGAAGGTTCAACCTTGAATTTGAAGTAAAAATGGTGCTGGTTGTGCTCTGTGTCAAGAGGCAGTAACTTTCAGGGAGAAAACCTGAAATCAGAGATATTTTATGTCAGCACAGGCACCAACACCGACTGCAGTCTGAAGTCCTGACAGCGGAGCGTGCTCAGGCTGCAGTCAGAAGTGGGAGTTTGGGAGCTGCAGCCACCGACCCCGTGCAGGTTGTGCTTCCGATTGGACTGCAGAGATGCCCCAAATCAACCACAACCTGCTCATAACGTGTGTGCACAGCTCCCTCTGCTCAGCATTCAGGTTAGAGGCTGAGGCTGCAGAAAACTTAACAAAATATCGTAATATTATAATAGTAATTTATTTTTAATTGCACATGTGTGTATATATCTGTATGTCTATATAAAATATACAAACCCCCTTATTTTTTCTTACTGCAGTGAGAAGACCAGCATCAAGTCCCATGGGAGATGGTAGTTCAAGATGCCCGTTATTTAAATTCATAATGCAGAGAATCAGCAGGGAATTATCTGCACTGCAGTAAAATACTCACTAAAGAAACACAGCTTAATTATTACTAA
>NW_010169437.1:0-1428 GCF_000695765.1 Mesitornis unicolor
ATAAAATAAAATAAAATATAAAGTCATTAGTCACTCAGACACAAGTAGACATCAAGGAAAAAAAATCAAAAAGACAAAATCTGAATTGCTGAAAAGTAATATGCTACTGCTACTACTTAAACCAGAAAAACATAACTTTCTCATAATGAAAAGTAATAGGAAACCTCATTTAGTGCTAATGTCACTTACATTGTCCATAACTTGATATCGAGATTCCATTTATATGGCATTAATAATTTCAGAAATCTCTAGAAACTCACCATAAATACTGTATCTTGGACTGTAACCCTCTGAAATATTTTTAAAATATTTGACTTTGAAAAGGGTATTCAATTTCATTTTTAAGTATAGATCATAGGATAAACACATATAGTTCATATTTCATATCAAATATGAAAACCCAACAACCTATAACTGATTGTTTTTAGTATGTGAATTATCATTTTGATTATGATTTTACAGTTTATATCATCTTTCCAATGAAAGTAAGCCTGCCTTTGGAAACAGCCTTCATGTTCAAGTATCTGCCCAAGTTAAAAATGCCTGCGTACTTTGATCAATAAAAAGCAGGGTCCAAAGGGTCAGGAGGAACAATTGTGTTCCCAAATTAATAAGAAAGACATTCATTTCAGCAAGACTGACCATCTTAAAAGATTGTCTCCAGTGCACCTTAGAGACCTCAGTTTCAGCTTGGCTTGATGTCCTAATTGAATTTCCTTTGCTGTAGAGTGTGGAAAACAAAGCCTCAGAGAGTTTCTCAGACAGAGAGAAAGAGGTGGGTGAAGGGAATCCATGATACCTGTTCAATAAACAGTGATAATTTTACTCCAATCTGAGAACAATAAAAAAAAAGAAGGAATTTATTGACCTTGGGTGACATATTTCTCAGAAATATGTTATTTTTTGTGGGTATTATATATAAGGCTTAATAGTATACAATAACAACAGTTACTATATGACCTTATTCTTACCTAGCTCTTCTCATTACTATGTCCCAAAGCATCTTATAGAGAAAGTTTCCCTCACTACCCCTCTTATGTAGAGAAGTGACTTGATCAAGGTCACCCATCAGCTAGTGACAGAGCAGAAATTTGACTCTAGAGCCTCTTCATCTTAGACTGTATCTTCCACAACATCATCACTGTGTGTAGACACATGTGTATGTGTAATCTACAGATGTGGACTGTATTTTAACATTAAATATGGACAGGGAATTAATGAAATGGTCTTTTTATAATTGTTCTGCCTACTACTTCCCATCCTACTGGTGAACTTCTACGTAGCCTAGTTCTCTACTCCTTAATTTTGCCCTCAACTACTT
This sequence comes from Mesitornis unicolor, assembly GCF_000695765.1. Classification (NCBI taxonomy): domain Eukaryota; kingdom Metazoa; phylum Chordata; class Aves; order Mesitornithiformes; family Mesitornithidae; genus Mesitornis; species Mesitornis unicolor. The sequence goes on from NW_010169437.1 coordinate 1,322, forward strand.
TAGGTATAGTTTCAGAGATGCAGGATCCAGTATCTTCTCAACAGTGGTAGGTGATACAGTGAAGGATAGTTGGGAAACATGTCTCTGTTTAAGGGTCAGAGAGAGAG
>NW_010169438.1:0-4132 GCF_000695765.1 Mesitornis unicolor
CATTTAAATTGTTAAATTTTCCTTCATGAAATTTTGGTCTCCCATACCTTATGTGTATATCCTAATATCCCTGAACATATGTTTAGAGGGCAACTGAGACACAGAAATAATAAACAAAACAGTGATTCCCAGTATTCCTCTGATTTTGAAATGAATAATTCAATTCGTATGTATAATTTTCAGTTTGTTACAGTGATTTCTAAAGGTAAATAATTTACTAGCATTTTCTGTCAATAAAAAACCTTAAGAAAATGTCTCATTAACGTTTTGAAAGATTTATTTCCTGGCTTTCTTACAGAAGTTTCTGGAGGTCTAAATGAAATGAGATTAGGAGGGATATTTCAGATAAACACCCATAAGACTTCATTCTTATATAAAATAACTTAACTTTTTTGGTCTGTACAGTTGGCAAGGTTCTTGCTGTTCTCTGCTTGCTCAGTATGTAACACTAACAGCTTTTGCTGGTTTAGATTTACACTTCATTTTTCAGGTTTGAGGCCTAGAAGTATAAAGTTGTGTGGAAGTGAAGGGAATTGGAAAATGTAACTGAATATATTTCCATATTAAAAAGATGCATAATGGCAGAGGGGATGATGGTACTCTGGAAGGCAGAGATTTGGAAAAAGATTCAAGGATAGACTAGCAACTGGTATTTGCTTTAATGAGATGATGTAGTAAAATGGACTAATGAATGTCTCAGTTACATAATCTGGGTTAAAGTAAGGCCAGTATAATACAATAAAATGCAATACTTTTTATGGTTTTCATTAGCGAGGTACGGAGGTTCTTTTATCTTTTTAGTTACAACACATGTTCATATTTTAAAAAGGAAAAATAATTCATTAGTTATTTAATATTAATGTTATACAATACAAGAATTAATACAGCTAATGGGCTTAATTTATCATCATAAAATTAGAATATGACTTGTGGGAAGTAGACAAATACTTTCTAAAGGTAAAACCAGTAATGTGTATGGATACTACAGTATTTGTTAGTTTAGTGGAAGACAACAAAATAAGAACATTGATGCTGAAGCCACATATTTAAATGTTACAAAAGAGAACACATTCACTTTTAAACTAGAGCTATTACCTCCTCAAACAGACTACTGAACAAGGTAGTTGATTTTCCACCTCTTAATGGCTTTAAATCAAGATGCAATGCTTTTCTGCAAGAGGTACTTTTGGGAAACACAAGCTATGCTTCAGTCAAAGACAAGTTATTGGTCTCAAAGGAGATTTAATGAGATGAAAGGCAATATAACCTGTGATATGTTGGCACAATAAAATAGTTCTTGGCCTTAAATGCCATAAATTCATGAAGCCACAAAAATGTATGTTACATTCTTTAATGAGATGCATTTAGTCTGGATATTTCTGTTGCAGTTCGTATTTTCATCCTTTCTAAGTGTAATGCTTGCATTCTTATAAGTAAATTGACACAGTCGATCAGTGAATTGAGGGCATGCTATATAATACTTATTTTAAAAATATACTTTATTTCTGCTCAGTAACCTATTGAAAGAAACTGTTATACTGCTAGATGGATGTGTTCTTCATATTTAACTTGTTTTGTGATTTGAATTTAGTTATACTAGTTAGAAATATTTTAAGAAGTAAAAGTGAGAAGGAAAATTTTCTAGTGAAACTTTTAACTGAGTTCCAGCTCAGAGGAGCAATACAAATGTTTACTGTTCCAGTTCTAATGGTTTTCCTGTCTAATTATTAATTTATGAGGGATGCTTTCATTTTAGTGTATTGACATGTACTCTGTGTATGAAAGTCTATACTGTCATCAGTGATAGTACACATTTGAAAATTATCATTTATCTAAATTTTTTCCAGGTTTTTAAATTCTTATTTGTTTTTCCTTCTTCTTTTTCTTTTTTATTTTATTTTATGTGGATCTATTCAACTTTCACTTACAAGATCATTTGGTTACTACATTACACTACAGCACCTGTACAGCATATAAAATACCAATATATCACGTTATCAGTTGTTACTTTTAACATGTTGTTCCCTAAATTGTCCTAATACATCCATGCATATGGCTACAGTGACTATGTATTTTTAAATCACATCTTACAATATTTATTTCATAAATGCTTACCTTTGTTTATAGGTTAGATATTACTATGCCTGACTAAGTGACTTAAACAGAAAAGATTTAGAAGAAAAGCAAGGAAGGGAAGAAATGTAGAGCTAAATCTTCTTCAAAAAATTGTGACAACTGTGAACTGAAGAATGCTCCTGACAAACTTTAAATGGTGAAGATTAAATCCTTAAGATTTAAGGAGGAAAAGGGGAGACAGTAATCCTCAGCTTTTCTGTTGAGGTTAAACGTCTAAAAGGGAGGCTGGATGGACTTGTTAGGATATTGATGCTGATGAAATCGTTGGGAGAGGCCTGTGACTCAGAGACTTATCCTAAGAGATTTCATCTCACAGACTCAGGAAAAGAAGATGATGGTGAAATTTGTCCCCAGATGAGTTGACAGGAGAGAGCCTGAGCCTCATTGGTCAAGTCTCTCAAGATGCAGAAGGTATTTCATATTGGTAGAGAGTGTCTCGTTGTTTTCTGTGCTAGGGCAGTCTACCACATCTGAAACTGATTTAATTTCATGGTGTCACAAGCCACGCTTATCTCAGTGTACTCTGCCTAGGTTTTTGCTTTTTCTCATAACCATATTTCTGTCTAGAGAAAAAAGGTCCTGCATTTTAACGCGGAACTTTTACCCTTCATGTGTCTGTTTTCATAGCATGCCCACTGGGGTGAGAGTATCCAAGGCGTGAGAATGCCCTATTGTCTAGTTTGAATGCAGATTACTGTCTACAAGTGACTTGCCATTTTTATTTTTCCCACGTTTTATCTTGGGTTTCTATTCTTCAAATCATAACAAATGCTGATGTCTTTGGTCCTTTGCTCTTAATCTAGCCACCATCAATCAATCATAGCAGTAAAAAAATAGTCATTAAATACTATTTAAACTATTAAAAAGAAGTTAAACCATGTCACTGACTACTGCTTAATCAAGCAAACCAGACTGAGAACAATCTCTTTACTCTTCCTTTCCTACTGTGAAAATGACACGGTTTCATTGCTCATCAACCGAATGCTTTCCCAAAGAGTAACCAGTGCCAATTCTGGTAACTAACCCATGAAAAGACATTCTTATTAAATAACACTGAAGCCTAAATACTTTTCTGTAAGATCTTTCATCTTCTGAAAGACTGCAAATATGCCATTTTGGAGTGAAAATGTATGCACCCTGTTTCTTGGCTTTCTACTTCCATAAGCCAAGGCAGTGGACATCACTTTCTCTGAGTGGGAGACTGCATATTTACTCAGGGAAACATGAAAAACGTTCTCTGCAATCTACCCCAAGCTTTTCACCAAAGCCTGGCTTAATGGATACTTGGTCTTAGAAAATTATTTAAAGGGAAATCTGAAGTTCTCTGCATGAAGTGGTAGTAGTGCAAACCAGATTTGTAAAGATTTTAGAGGAGTTAAAGTACATCAATCTAAAAATAACAAATTAATTGATGCTGATTCTTTTTGCATAGATCTGCATCATGCATGCTTCTGTAGTGCTCCTATCATGTGTAAAACAGCACACTGTGAATGCCTGAAGTCAAGTAGTCAATGCTTTTTGTAGAAGGCAAGTCTGAAATCCAACAGAAAAAATAAATAATTGAGGCTTATTTTCAACAGTTAACCTTGTCCCTAGTGTTTGTGTCCACAGACAACGCTGAAACTATCTTCTTCAGTAATTGAATCAATGTAATGCTGAATCACAGCAATATAAAATTATGCAAATGGCAGCAAGCAAATAGGCAATGTAAACCAATCACCTCTAACAGAAAAGAGAAAACCAAAGAAAAACCCACCGAAAAATCCCTCTTCAGATTCACTCCAATGAAGTCTAAGTATTTGAATCTACATATATGTCATAGTATCTACCATTAACTACCTAAAAAGGAAATAAAAAGTGATAAAGAAATCAGCAGTATTTCAGTTTTCACTGTAACTAGACCTGGGTTTAATTGAGCACAATTTAATGCACAGGTGTTCTCACCAATGTCAGTCAGGAGAACTGTGGAGAAAGAAACACCAAAATGTCATTGAGA
>NW_010169438.1:4156-14583 GCF_000695765.1 Mesitornis unicolor
CAGCAGGAAGAGCCAAAGAGAACAAAAGAATAAGATGAATGGAAGGATGAAGGTAAACTCGATGAAATACAGGTGCAATAAAAGACAATGTTTTTTAATTAGAGAGTGATAGTTTTTGTATTTCCTATTGGAAAATATTAGAATTAGCAGAAATGTTAATTGAAGACTGAGGCAAAAAAGTAATTCAATTCCATGGCCTTCTCCATATCCCTGGTAGCAAGGTCTCCCATTTCTTTCTGGAGAGGACACACATTTTCCCTAGTCTTTGTTTTATCACCAACATACCTACAGAAGCTTTTCTTGTTGCCCTTCACGACTCTGGCCATATTTAATCCTATCAGGGCTTTAGCTTTTCTAACCTGATCCTTGGCTTCTCAGACAATTTCTCTGTATTCCTCCCAGGCTACCTGTCCTTGCTTACACCCTCTGTAGGCCTCCTTTTTGTGTTAGAATTCGTACAGTACCTCTTTGTTCATCTATGCAGGCTTCTTGACATTTTTGCCTGATTTCTTGTTTGTTCGGATGAATTGCTTTTGAACTTGGAGGAGGAGATTCTTGGATATTAATCAGGTTTTTTGGGCTCCTCTTCCCATCATGTCATTATCCCATGATACTGTACCAAGCAGATCCCTGAAAAGTCCCAAGTCTACTCTTCTGAAGTCTGGGGTAGTGAGCTTGCTGTGCTGCCCAAGCAATGGTAATAAAGCAAATTACATGTGTGTTAGATTCCATCTCATTGTTGAAGATCTTTCTGTATAAAAGTTGGGGTTTTTTCTCTTATAAGTGCTTAGGGTATTTTTTTTTTCACATTTTTTATTTCAGACAAAGTGATTTACAAATGTATGAAGGTGAACAGTCTTGTTTCATGGAAAATGAAAGTAGCATAGAATCTTTAGGAAAAAGAATATGGAAAAGGCTAAGATATTGCTTGAAGAAGTCTACTCTCTAAATTTTTGGAAGAAAAGGAGAGGAAGAGTAAAGAAACAAAGGTTAGAAATCAAGTGAGGTACTTTTAATGCAGCTATCACAGTGATATCTAATTAATAATCAGCAGTACAGAAGTGCACATTTCCAAAGTGTCTAAGAAGTAACATCAGGTATAATCCTATTGCAACCATTATGCCATTTAAAAAGACATGTAAATAGCCAAAGCATTTTAATCTAAATTTAGCAAATCTCAGGCTTCATCACATCTGTTTTTAAATGCATGTTCTTGATGGTCTGTGTGAAGCTGATTCCACAATTTGAAGGTGCCTTCAGTATTAAGGACATTGTAGCTCATCTCCCTTATAACTTTGCTTTTAATGTCTGCATTTCAGATATGTTTTTCCTGGCTATACTGGTGAGAGTATTCTTGTTTTCAAAGTTGATGCACCTCAGATGAGTTAGCTGAGTAAGACAGAAACTGTGTCTTTTCAGGGAGCTTTTAATTTTTTTTTTAAATTAATTGTTTTCAATGTAGTAACTTTCCATGTTCTGTATGCCAAGGTGTGAGATTCATCTTGCTTTTTATTTTCCTTATTTTCAGCCTCAGATTTTCTTCTGTGCCTTTGTTGTTCCAATGTCTGTGCCATAACAGAAAATGACATAACATTGTGTTATTCATTTACACCTGAGATGCAAAGAGTCATCTTCATTGTCATCTTTAATTTACTGTACTTATTGTAAAAGCTGTAGCTGAGTTAATTGCAGAAGTTTCCAATTTGTTTTATAGTTATATATCTGACTTGAGTGCAAGTTGATACAAACACAGTAAATATTTCTTGATTTTTTTTCTTGATTTTTTTTTAACTTCATGTGTTTAATTAATTACTAAAACCCTTAAAAATAACTGACATATATGGTACTTCGTAAGTTTAAGAAGACAGTGACAAGACATATCCCTTATGAGTTTGGGAGAATGCTACACAAACAAATTTCCTGAATTTTTAATGCTATTTCAAAGTGCATGCATTCTACTACTGATAAGACATGGCAACAAACAAAACATAAGTTAATAGTCAACAGCTATCAGCAGTTAACTAAATTATTCCTTAGTTTAATTGATAGTTAGATGATAGCATACCTAAAATATAAACATTGTCCATATACTGTACTAGAAGTATATGGTGTTAGAAGTCTTGTATGTTCTAAAGAAAATTGCTTTTAGTTAACAACAAAATCAGAAATCACATGTAAATTTTGTTTTCCATTTTAGCAACGGACAAACTCAATTGTCTTCTTATTGTTACTCATTACAAAATCTAAATAGAATGTCCTTTTTTTCCTTGTAACATTAGCAATATTATTCTGTATCAGAGAGTAATATCAGTGTTTAATGCACTTTCACAGATCAAATCTGGTTGAATAATGAAGAAAAATATTTTGGGTTATTTGACTGGATTCCAAATAGCTGTTCAGTTTAGCAGTATCCTTTCTTTTTATAATTAAAGAATTTTCATTCACACAGTATTTAAAGGAGGCTAGTTCTTCAAATTCCTTCACTGCTTGTATCTGAGTAAGACTACTGTCTGATGTTTATTTGTTTTCCTTTGTTGGCCATTATTATGTGATAACTTTTTTTTCAAATCACTGCAGAAAATCTAAGCAATGTGACTTACAGTAGGAATGGTAACCGGCAGCAGCAAGAAAAACTCATGTTGTTAAAAGAATATGTTGAATTTCCCCTTTTCACAGGGATTCCAGGCAGAAACATCTTTCTATTTTCTCAGCATTTTCCAGGCATACTTTTAGTCATAGCTTTTCTATGAAATCTGGCTTTACAGAAAACTTACTTCCAGAATAAGTTTTTGTCAAAATAAGAGAGAACTTGAATTGCTCAGGGAAAATGAATTTTTAATCATGAAGAGCAATATGGGAGAAATCATGATGGTATTTGCAGGAGACAGACATAAGGAGGAGTCTGATTGCCAGATGGTAAGACATTAGCATATTCCATTGGTTTTTATGTCATGATGTGTCTTAACACTGTTCCTAATTCTGCTTGCTACAGTTTATTTCATTAGAATCCAAACCCATTGTGAGTACTGCTCAGTGTTACATCTGGGTTACCATCGAAGGGTGTCCCAGTAATAACACTGTGGCTAGTTATTTCCAAAAAATAATATTTCCTGCAGGTTATGAACAAAATGAGGTGTCTGAACAAGCATAAATGTTTTCAAAATCAACTGAATTTCATAGCTTTGAAACAAACCCAGTGTTGATATTGCCTACAACTTTTTCTTCTTTGGAGGGGTGGTGGGTGGGATTTTTTGTTTTGTTTTGGTTCATTTTTTTTCTCTCTTAAATTAATACACTGTACATAACTATTTATTACAGATGTTTTGTTTTTCTTAGTGGTGAGAATCCAAGAAATTTTCTTTTATTCTTCGAACAAGTCTGAAAAGAACTGTTCATACATGGGAATATATTTTTATGTATATATTTTGCACCACAAATTGCTAGTTTTCTTAATGAACACATTACACTCTCAAAGAGTAATTATGTATTTGTCATCATCTCCTTCCACTGTCAATCACTATAAAGTGTTCCCTATAGGCCCACTGAACATGGACTCTCTGTGAAATGAAGCATTGCAGTCAGGCAGTTTGAAAAAAAATATTACCACCCTAGCAGATGGAACATCAGTAATTTAGTACTAATCAGTTCAACTGGTTTTACAGAGTTTCTGCCTTTAATGATCTGTGCCTTCATTGTGTGTGATTTACATCTGACTTGAGCGTAGCTTCAAAAGCTGGCAGCTATCAGTAGCCGATTGATACTATCTCTCTATTATTAGATCCACCTTGTAAAGCAATCCCAAGATTTGGTGACCAGGAAGACACAGATTTTGCAGCACACCTGTAAAATGAGTTTCCTTATGGTACACTGAACTGCGATTAGATAGATAAAGGGCAGTTTGCATTGCAGACCACCAAGTAATCGTGCTGTTATCCTGTCAGTTTCCAGGGCTGGGAAGACAGATGAAGACAAAGAGTATATTGCTGAGCCACCTTTTCATAGGCAGAGGTGAATGAAATGTCGAAGTTAGGGTCTTTCTTGGACTACAACAGCTGCTATCTTTTCATCGGAGCATCAATTGCTACAACCATTTAAATTATGATTAATACCATCATCTTTTGTCATAGGTGTTAAAATTTGCCTTTCATATAGGGATACGCAACACTTCAGGGAACTGAAGACTTGGTATTAGTTTCTTAAATGATCTTTGTTTTCACTTCAGTTTCACTAAATATATTGTTTCAACTAAAGATTTACCTTTAACAGACAGGTTAAGACTACACTTACCTGTGTATACTGCTACTGTCATAACTGGGCATGTACTGTCTTCCTGAAAGAAGAGTATCATTTTGTAATTGTTCAATCATACTTGCAAACTGAAAACTTATAGAATGAATAAGTATATGTGTGCATGTGTGTGTATGCATATATATATATATATATTTATATACAACTGAAGATACATATTACTGTCTATGTAGATCTGTCTTTAAAAAAGCTTCTGTTTTTAAATTTCATACTGGAAGTTAGCAACAGCACCTAAGCAACTTTCAGCTTTCAAGTTTTTGCATAGATATAGGCAAAATGCCATTACCTGCTGAAATTTTCTTTCTACTTGTATTTTTCTATTTTTAACATATTAAGAAGGTTATTTGCTTTGGTACATTTATAGGAATTCAAATAGTTTGTAGACATATGGAATATAAGATTCAGCATTTTTACAAGGGTGGTATATCAAATATAACCACTTGGACCTATTCTTTTAAATGACAAGTAAAGTACTTACAAAGTCATTGCTAATTTCCCAGTACAGTAAATATAAAGGACTGTTAGAAGGTTTCCAGGGAGAAATTCTGAGCCCAGACTTAGATGTCTTCAAAGGTTAAATGTGGACTTCATAGTGCTTTGAGAGAGTGTGTGTGCATGTGTGTATTTTCACTCATGTATGGGTAAAGCCAATTTACTTCCATTCATGCTGATGATGGCCCAAGAATTTTTCATAATAATACTGAATCTTAACTGCAGAGTACTCATTAGTATGAAAAAGGATATCAATTGGGGGGAAGTAGTCTGACATTGCCTCACTTACGCTGATTAAATTTTTATTCAATAGAAATCAACACACAAGTTCCCCTTCATGTCAGTGGGACTAGGTTTTTGCACTTAGCTCATGCTTCTGGTTTTCATATATTTGCAGAAAAATAACTTTGAATATTAAACTACATGTGATGGTTTTAAAAATCATAGCATACTGTGACTGTTCCCTGGCTATTAGTATTTGCAAAATAGGACTCCAGTTCTTTTTGGCATAGCCAGAAAAATTATACAGAACGAAAGATATGACAAAAATGCTAATAAAATGTTTAGATAAATATTTTGAAAAGAATTCCAGGAAAGGAAAGTATAATTCTTGCTTATAGAGAAATAAAGAAACTTTTCTCCCTAGAATGTGAAAAGCAAGGGTTGAAGCCAAATCAAATACTAAAAGTGTATGTGTTGAATATCAACCTTGAAATCCATCTGTCTTACATCCTTTCACTTGCTGTGTTAGAGACAAGATTGCATTATTGGGAAAGAAACAAAACAACAACAAAAAACCCACATAAACTTTCCCTGCCCTTTAGGGAGCAATCTGAGTTTTGACTACTTCATGAAGCAGTTTGTATTCTGAGAAGCTGAGAAATTAAACAAACGTCTATTCAGTGGAATGTAAATTTGTCAATATGGCATCCATGCCTCATGGATGGGAAATATGATTTTGGAAAGCAAATTGCCTGCTGTTAAGTGCCTTCTGAATTGGGAAGGAATGTTTTCCACAAGGCTGTCTTTAACAGGCAGAGTGCATGTTGCAGCCATGTGTCAGATGAAATTCAGAAGTTAATTAAATCAGCAGTTTTCAAATGTGCATTGTAAGAGTGGTAAGGCTTCTATAATAAAGGCAGGTGATGGGAGAAGCCTTCTCCTTTAGTGCACCAATTCCATAGTGGAGAGCAGTTATTTAATCTTTCCTTCTTCTCCAGTAGAACTACTCTTATGAAACCAACAAGGTATGAAATCTATAAGAAACACTAAGCCTGGGTACTACCACACACTTCCTTATATTCTACTGCTGTTTTTCCTCACAGACACAATCAAATTCTGTCAGATAATTATTTCAGATAACTGCAATAATTCAAAAGAGAAGGGTAAACAACCATGGAAAATATTTTCAGGTGAGCTACTCTACTTGTTAAAGATATGCCCCAACAAATGGGCCAAATGTGCCTATTCTTTAAATTTTTCTGCTTCCAAAACTTCTTATCTATAAAATATTCTGGTATCAGCAGCTTCAATTCAGAAAGTGCTTGCTGCTTGCAAAATTCATATGTCAGTGGGGACTTTTTCACCTCGTTATATTGATAAACATTGTTTGTTAGGATTTTTGGTAAGAGTACTGAAAAGTAGCAATGGTAGTTCCTCAGTCAAGTAATGTGTACATTGTGTCCATACTCTGTATACTTCAGGGTTTTTAGAGGCTGGTAATTGTCTAGGGAAAATCTGGAAAAAAAAAGACTTTTCTGGATTCTAACAGGATGATTTCCAGAAAAGGTAGTTAATTTTGTGTACCACAAAGGTCCAAAACAACCTTTATTAATAACTTTAACTTGATGCTAAATTATTACACTTTACTGTAAATGTTCTCTATCTTGTTACCTAACCTTCTCCTGTCCCTCCTGGCATTTTCTGCCACACACTTTTGCTTACATGTGAACGGGATATGGAAAAATCAAAAGCAATCCACTAGTTTATTAGGGAGAAAACTGTATTAGAAAAATCTCAGGAAAAATGAGAATTGTACACAAGAAGTAAAATTATTTTAGCATTACTATTTAACTACTTTAAAATTACTTGTATTATTTTATTATTGACTGTATTATATTTCCCCTAAAATCTCAGTATGCTCAGTAGGTCACTGGTAACAGAGAAATTCCCATGGAACAAAGATACTTTGCAGACGTTTCAAAAATAGTTAATAATGTGACAATGAGAAGAAAACGTAAAAGACAACAGCTGATAGCTTGCAATAGCAGTAGCTGTAAAGCCAAGAGGTAGATGTGGAAATTTTAATAGCAGTGCACATAGAGAGTAGAGAAAAGATAGGAAGTTACATGATGCCAGATGAAAACAACTTCTTAGTACTTGACATGTAATCCTCTTTTCCTTCAAGGAGTGAGAAGCCAAATGAAGATATAAGTATGAGATTTTTTTAATTGAATTTACTTTCTTATTTCACTACATGAAGATACTGATTTTTAAAATTTGGTATAGATTATTTATGTTTATTTAAAGTGACAACAGAGTTTCCAAAAGCCTTCAGCAATAATTTAAATTATTTTGCTTTGATATAAAGGATAAAACCCCTATCAAATCTGAAAGGAGTTGAGTCAGGTCAAGGGTAAATAATCTAAAAAAATCTTGCCCATTTCTAAAATATGTTGTAGACCTATAAAAATGCTAAAACAGAATTTAAGTTTGCTTTTAATCCTGATGTTTTTCATTTTTGAAGAGAGACCATGAAGTAGTTCTATGGCACAGTTGCCAAAACAAAGAGCCTTACTGTAGATTTGGTTTTGACTATTGATATAAATCTGAGTTTAAATAAAATATATATTTTAATGGCATAACTCTATGATCCCAAGCTAGGAATACAGACTCTTTAAAAGATCAACATTAATCCTGCATCAGTACTAAGACATTTTGTGTCTGACACAGTCTTGCAACCTTGCTGTCATGTAATTGATGGCATATACTGACCATCATGGTCAACTTCAAGGTCAGTATCTCCTGGTAGTTAAGGTGAGTTAAAGAAACCCACAAAAAGTAATTAGAAAATGTCAAGGGTAAGTATCCCTGACACGCAAATAGTCTGATTCTCCTGCTGTGAAAGATATTGTTGTGGAATCCAATGAGCAGACTCATTAATGTTGCTAATTATCTCCTGCTGTTTTGAAATGTGCATTAATTTTTTTAAAAGTTTGTTTAGCTAGGAATGTGTCAAAAGTCACCAATGGCACAACAAGGTCACTAAGTGGATGCAGAACCCCATGGTAACACGAAGGCACATGAAGACACCATTGTGTTCTTTCTTTTCCATTTGTATCCAAATATAGTTGCACCTAAAACTAACTGTGAGTTGTTTACACAGTTTATCTATTCTCATGTACCAAAGATACGGAATTTAAGCAAATTTTTCAGTATTTCACACCTGTCTTTATTTCAGTAAGATATTGATGATTCAGATGAAGAAAATGTAAACAAGCTTAGGATAAAAACTACAGATAATTATAACAGAATCAGAGAGTGGTCTGGATTGTAAAGGACCTTAAACATCATCTAGTTCCAACCCCCCTGCCATGGTCAGGGACATCTTCCAGTAGACTGGGCTGCACAAACACTGTCCAACCTGGCCTTGAACACTTCCAGGGATGAGGCATTCACAGCTTCTCTGGGCAACCTGTGCCAGTGTCTCATCACCTTCATAGTGAAGATATTAACTTGGTGGCTTAGAACTGATCTAAATAAAAACTAAAAAGCATTAAAATATATTCAAAATATGGTCAAGTATCTGGACTTTTGGTCTCAGAAAAGCAATAAAATTGAGAACAATAAAGTTTTCTAGTGATCATACGAAGTTCAATTAGACTTTATAATTTTGATATATTTGCTTATTATTTCAGGTTACTTTTAGGATAGGAATTTATATATTTATTTACAAAGTAACTTTATTGTAATTCTGAAAAAGATTATTATATTAAATATATTTATACTGTAAAGTCACCAGAGTAGTATTTTTATATACTGCAAATGTACTGAGATCAAAGATACAAAACAAACACAACAAAGTGGAAAATATCCATGTTTTCTTTTGAATACACAGGGATTCCTTGTGAAAGGACCCAGCATGGTCTGGCAGAGAAAGACATGGCTTGCAGGATTCTCTGCAGGGGACTGAGGCTTTTGGTTTTTTATGGCAGGGAAATTCATCAGTTCTGCTCATAGGAATATTTGTTTGGTAATTTTTCTTTTGATTTATATACGTGGGGGATGCTGGCTCCAAGATATTCTAATGATTGAGTTTTGCCTATGTCTTAGGCCGTGGAGTTCAAAATTTGACAGATCATGTCATTCTATCTAGTACAGCACAGTGACTGTGTAGGAAAGTATATGCAGACTAGTTTTGAGAAAGGAGAGACCTTGTCCAAAATCAGTAAAGTCTATGTTCAACATACAAATTATGTACAAGCATAGGCAGGAGGTTAATGACTTGTTTTCTTACCAATCATTCATGTGATTGCCATATATCAATTTAAATCCAAAATTTGAAATAAAATTAGCATTACTTCATATGCTAAAAATTTTCTGAAAATGTGGAGCCATAGAAACACGTTTAAATGAGCTTTGACTATATGAAAAAAGAATAAGAATTAAACTTTCTCCTTGGCTGCTGAATGAATAAGGAAAGAGTATGCCATCTCCCTAAAAATCCAGATGTTATCCCTTTCCAGGTGAACACCAAAGGGCAGTGTTATGTTAACAGAGCTCTACCATGAAGATCAGGATATTGAGTAAAGTTTTTATAGTCACCCATCATCTGTGTGTGATACAGACCAATATATATATATATGGATCCAATGCATTGTACGGATTTCAAGTTTACTTCAAGACCTACTCTTCATGATGCATGGGAGAGACTGAAAGACAACAGAAAATGATGGAATTTCCACAGAATTTCTCCCAGCATCTGACAATTTCCAATTAAAGAACATCTTGCACCAGAGGAAAAATAATTTAAAAAAAATTAGTTCTGCTAGTACCACAAACAGGGAGAAGGAATTGCCAAGAACTAGGAATATTGTGTCTGAAGTAGTCTCACTGTTCATTTACTTTGACAATGAACAAGGTCTACCAGTTTTAATGTGTATGTGAAGAAGAAGAAAAATCATTGAAAGAACTTGAGGACTGCACATATTTGTAGCAGTAGCTGTTTTTCTGTGTTAAAATTGTGTAGCTGTAATGGTCACTAAAACTGCATTCAACAGTTTCTCCACTCCCATGGCAATCATAACATTTACATCTTGTTCATGCTTAAAATTAAGAACATGTTTTTTTCCTATTTCCTTATATCCATAATACAATTATTATTTATCAAAAATATGAAATAGAAAATTCCATGCCCTACTAAATAGTTTGACGGGACCAAAATAAAATGTTCTTTTTTTTACTCAGTACACTGTACTGTAATGCTTTATAAATTAGTAAAATTTTAATACATATGTGTATTTCAAACATGATGTAAATGAAGTTTCAAGTTTCTTTAGGCTATATTGGAATGTAACATAGTAAAATCGGGGTTTTGTTAGATCACAGAATCACAGAATATTAGGAGT
>NW_010169439.1:0-36626 GCF_000695765.1 Mesitornis unicolor
CATCTTGGACTGAGGAGCGCGGCCATCTTTGTGCAGGGCAGGTCGTTCACCCCAGTGCAGGGGTGGCGGCGGGGCCGGGTCTGGCAGGCCGGGCTGGGCACGGGCACCCCAAGCCGGTGCCCGTTGATAGTCATTCCCTGCTGTAATGTCGTGGCTAATGTCTGAAAATCAAATCTTACCCAAAACGCTGTGTGTAACGCCCTTCGGTACCTACGGGCTGAGGCCCCTCTAGGAAACCTCCTCTCTAAACCTCCATGGCCTGGGCCGCCTCATTCGAGCTCACTTGTGGAACAGACAGAAAAATAATTTAACAAAATGCTAACAGGGAAGCCTATGTGGAGATACCACAATATCAGGCTTCTGCTTGTTTTTTAGCTTTTGAAACATGGAAATGGGATCCCATGACAGGGACATATTAAAAATGTGAAAAACTCTGAAAATTTTCCAAGATTGTCATTCTGAAAGTCTTTTGAAACTCGAGCTCACTTAGGTATTATAAGCGATTTCCCAAATAACTTATTTTGGTTTTAAAAGAGGTAAAAAACTAAATTAGTGAAAGATACAAACAAATAGAAGCAAATAAATGGGCAGTAAATCGGAATTAATCAGGGGTGGTTTCTGCAGCAGGGCCCCCACTGTGCCAGCCAGGTCCTCCCCATCGAGCGTGAGGGGAGTGCTACCTATTACGTGGACTGAAGGGGCATTTTTCTGATTTTCAGCCGTATTTGCCAGTGAACGGACAGGAGGTTTGAGCTGTGACAGCCATCAAGTCTCATCTTTCGAGATGATGGATGAGGCCATTACAACATTTTAAGCACTATAAATAGAGGTGTTTATGGGGAGGGGGATTACACAGACGTGTTCGTACTGAGGTGGAGCTCTCAGAGCTGGAGTGGCGGTGGGAAGAGAAGACCTTTGTTGCATTACTGTGATACCTTGAACTTTCTTGTGGCTCATGTAGTGCCTCCTGGACCACCATACCTGCCCCTCAGTCTGGAGTAAAACTGGAGAGAGCACATGGGACCTTAAGACGGGATTGCCCCAGCAAGAAATTCTGTCCCAGTAACCAGTACAAAGGCCCTAGTTTCCAGCATACTTTAAGATGTTCTGGATTAAAAGTGAATGCATATTACAGCAATTGTACAACATAAAATATTAATCTGGCATGTATTTTATATAGCTCTGTTATTTATTAAACATTTAGTGATCGTTACTTCATCACGCGTAGCAAATCTGTATAAAAGTAATGGGCTTGGTTGTCCCCAGCTGCCAGGCATACAAAGTGAGATTCCAGTTTTACTTCTACTGGGGTTACCAGATGCCTAACACCACGCATTGCACATCTGATTGGCCTTGTGTGTGTACAGTTATGTGGTCTGTGGGCACAACCATGGGTCCAAAACTGACGTGTGCTTTAAAAATTATTCTTGCACATGAATGTGAATTGTTCAAGGGCAAGCATCAAAACTTCTGTCTACTACACATCTGTTATGCAAATTACTGGGTTGAGTGCCCTTTTTTCACATCTACAAATTACAATATGCAAATAAAATATAGTTCAGAATTAAATAACAAAAAATAGTGAAATTAAAATAGCTATATGTAGATATACCAGTAGAAAAATCAAGTGGAAAAGGAAACATGCAGAAATATTTCCTGAATAATTCGCATTTAGTAGTGGAGTGTCCACTACTACTTCCCTCAAGACCACTTCCAAACTACTCAGTCACCTGACTGTAAGTTTGGATGATAGAGGTATTTTTACCAAACCCAGCATTTCTCAACAATTCTATTAAAGAAACTTTTTTCCTTGCAATCGTATATACTTTGTTTCCATGTGTGAAAATAGACTTGTTTACATATAGTGAAAACATCATTGTTTGTGAACATGTAATTACTGGGTTATAATTTCACCTTTTGTTTACTGTTTGCAACCTACGTGAGCCCATCTGATACTAAGTATTATTTTCCTCTGTATTTTTCTAGTCATGCTGTTGTTATTATCATTGTCAGGTTCAGGGCTTACAAGCACTTCTGTCAAGAAGCAGTGAACCTGACTCCAGCAGCAGATTACTATTACACGAGTAGTTTGGGAAAGACTGAGTAGAGGCCCTTAATTTCATTTCAGGCACACCCTTGCAATGCATCAGGATAGATGCAGATCAACCACAGTAATAGGAGCAGAACTTCCAAAATCTGACTTTAATCACTTTGCTTGACAAACATGGTTTGCTGAAACCATGGGAGGTTTCTTAATGGCTGACATTTTGATGGTATCAGCTGCCCAGCAGGATTCATGTCATTTTATTCAGCCTCTGAGGAAGAATGCCTGAACAATACACAGGGATTGGAGTCACTACATTTAATTGCAAAGAAGAATAAATCCCTAAAGAAAGTGAGCAGTGTCTATAAATAAGTGCATTTAACAGCCTGTGAGCAAGTTGCCACTTTGATGACTGGGTGACGTAAAGAGAGTCTCAAATAATGTGTCTGAGCTTTATTTGGAATGCATGAAAACCATGGGATTTTTTTTTTAATTGTCACATAAGTTTTGCAGATGCTAATCACCAAATCAGCCATATGATTACATTAAAAATTTGTCAAACATTTTAAAATCAATTAATCTTAATAGCAATAGAATTTCATTTGCCACTTTCTATTACAGGAGAGAATCTTCCTTTCCCTGCTGTCTAATGCTGCAAAACCAAGCTAGTTTCCATGGAGTGATGAAGATATTGTTGTTGTTGCTTTTCGTTAGACACATTAAAATAGTGACAAGAATTCCTAAAAACGTTCTTATTGCTCTCTTCAACATATAGCAAAATGGTATAAGGAAGATTTTTTCAATCACTCAAGCCGTAAGCTCAAATCTTTGCACAGTCCAATCAACCCGTTATTACATACCAAGTGACACACTAATTTCCCTGTTGCTTATACCATGACCTAACTAACTTTTGGATGAAACTGGAAACATCAGATCAAAATAATTAACCACCACCACCCTCCCTACCCCCCCCAAGAAAAAAACAAAACAAAACCAAACCAAAACAACCAACCCAAGCCTTGGGCATAAATAATATGAATCTAACTAATTTAGAAATTTAATCCTAAATTTCCCTTTACCTCAACAATAAATACCCAAGGATATTTTCAATGGGAAGGAAGGGGGAGAGTTTTCACAGCAGCATTTGCTCACATACAGCAGTGAGATTCAGTGACCAGATTTGCTGCCCCATCCACCAGATAGGTACCTGCAGCTCAGTCGTGATGTATTGAGCAACTGAACGGAGTTTCAGACTGCATTACATTTGAAGTACTTTTAGTCATGGTGCCTTACACTAATCACTATCAGCACCTAATGGAGTCGTTTCTGGAAGGGATTTAACTCTTCTGGCTACCTTACAGGAGAGGATTCCCCTGGCCACTCAGCTGGCATCACTAGGCAGCTTTGGCTGAGGACTGCCAGGGACACTGCGCACTGAGCAGGCTCCCTGCAGCATCAGTCTCCAGGTTCGCAAACCTCTTGACAACCTCTTCACTGTGGGACTAAATCACAAGTGGGAGCATACTGCTCTCCTCTGAGGATGAGATTTCTTTGCCTGCTTTTATTCAGATGGTCTTGCTGCAACACGTCACCCAATAAGTGCTCAGCTGTGACTTGGGTCACAGGTAAAACTAAGGATGGCTGAACTGGGGCAGAACAATCTGCTTACTTTTACTCAGTCAGAAACAGTCATGACATCTGTGGCTTTCTTGGGTTTGGGTAGCTCCCATTCAACCTTTCAGTGTAATCTTCAGGGCAAAACAGAACAATTTTGTCAGGAGGACTGCATAGCCTTGGTGCAGTCCTATGACCCATAAGATGTGGAATCGTTAACAATAATTTAACAGAATTAGCTCACAGTTGAACTAAACCTGGGAAAAAATGGAATCCCAAGAAGAAGCCTCTCCAGCTCAGTCACACTCCTCATCCTGGGAGACTCCAGAGAGCAGATGTGCGGATTGCGATACACCCTGCCTGTTATCTGTTGAGCTGAGAAGTGAAACGACCTACAGAGCTTAGAAGGAACTCCTTGTGGAAAACGCTTTGCCAGCAACTCTCTTTTTTTTTAAATCAAAGGACTGTCAGCTCTCATGCATCTGCTGATTGCATCTGTCACGGTGTCATCTGGAAAGAAAGGTGAACCCTTGGTGACTCAACACATGAACTTCAAACATTAACACTGCACACATTGCCGCGTACAGAAACATCGAGCTGATGCACGTACTTACACTGGTGGTGGGGAAACTGAGAATTCAGATCTCATTGCCCTACAGTTAAAGTCATCTTCTGCCTTCAAAAAAAAAAAAGGAGCAGAAAGAGGGTAAGAATCTCTTTCGTAGGAGCAGAATTATTGGCTGTTTCTTACATTTTAAAAATTGTAGCAAGGCCTGATGTTTTCTTGAATGTTAAAAGCCCTATCGGGATGTTCACATCTTCAGTTTTACATTAATAATAGTTGTTGTATCTTGTCCATACAACAGTCTACAGCATATTAATGCAATTTAGTAAATCAAATTAAAAGTCAAAATTAACACTGTACTTACAGTACAAGGACTTTAGGAAGGGTGCACTGGGCTGTACTAGAATTCAAAGGGATCATTTATGGGATTATTAGTCACTCAGGTGTTCCTCTGCTTTACTTTAGGTCTAATGTACCGCATAAGACACAGGATTTACTCAAGTTCCATGGTAATAAAGGCAACCAACAGACCTGAAAAGCTGCATCAGCATTTTATCCAAAACAACTGCTCCAGGAAGGCTGAGCTAAAAACCCCAGGCAAGCTGTCAGTAGCTAATATTAGCCTACACATAAAGATTTTTTTTAATTTCAGAGCAGTTTTCAAGGACTGCAGAAAATGTTCTCTAGGCCGCAGAGAAGGATCCAACAGTTCATTTTTGTGCTGATGCAGCTGCAACTGCTGTTTGCTAGATCATATCTCAGCATGGTCATTGCAGTATCAGAGTATGATTTTATAAACCCGGTAAACCATTTAACTCTTGTGTAAAACACATTATACATGCTAATAGCTTCATTTGGCTAAGCTGGCCTTGTCATTTTTCTGCAGCTGGAGAAAGGTACTATATATATTGATATACCCTCATATGTTAAGCAACCCCTTAATGGAATACATTGCCTTGGAGTCTTTAGTCTTTATGAAAAAAATCCTTATCACTGCCCAGAGAACTATTTTCTGTGCAGTAATTATGTAATATTAATGAACAATATTACGTACAACTGTATTTTCCAGCCTTATTCTTTGTATGGAGTGTACTTTAGAATGACCTGACACTGCAGAAATGCCTCTAGCTTCCATGGCTCATGTAAAATACAACAAATACATAAATAATTTAGAAGAGGAAATAGGTAGTGTTGCAAAGGCGGTGGTGTTCTTACCACTGTGCTTCAAAACCTGGTGATGTGGCCTTTGGAAATGTGTTGGTTTTTTTTCATTTAAGGATACCACTTCCTCAAGGTGGGCAAAGAACTCCACACAGATACGGAGCCTTAAAATCCAATTTTGAAGGCTAACTTTATAATTTTATTTCTGAAATTGTAGAAGGAAAAGAAGCACACGAGGGGTATTTGCTCACTGCAGGCTTTCTCAGAGCCTCGAATATCTCTGTGCTCAGATGGGATTTCTGAAGCTGAAAGTTCCTACGTTTTGATCACAACTGCATCACAGCATCGCATCCATGGGGGAAACCACAGGAGGTCCTTCTCTGGTGCCTGGTCTGCTAAGGGCTGCCCCAAAACCCTTTCAGGACAGACTGGTCTGCACAGACCACAGTGAGCCTGCAGGCACAGCCAGGGTGCCCTTTTCCAAACACTGGGGAGGCTGAGCCTGAGCGCAATGGGTGAGCACAGCCTGGCCATGGGCACCCACCAGTTGTCCAAGAGGCAGCAGTCGTTCAGTGCATTTAATGGGGAAGAAGCCGTTTGTGCTATGGAGCCTTTGCTTCTCAATCACTTGGGTTTAGGGGTGGGTGTCCATTTCTAAAATAAAATAACTGGTTATTTAATTCCTATTAATGAAGGAGGAATGTATCAGGGCTGTTGTAAGGGCCAATTAGTCAGGGCTTACAACGCGCACTGGTGCTAAGTATAGTTTTTACTGCAACTTGGTGACACCTCCATTTCTCAAAATAAGATTTCATAGCCTATTCATCTACAAAGTGGGCTAGTGCCTTTGGGTATTTGGGAAGGGCAAAAAGACAAATTGAAAAGCACCAAATCATTTAATTTCAAAGTGCATTAAGCACACACCTTCCAATTTTCTGACTAAAATATTCCTCGGCTTTTTCCAAGGAGGTTTGTATTCAGGGCACAGAAATAGTTTGTGGATTTTAGATTCCTGAAATACTTAACAATAGTATTTGGGGGAAAAAACACTGGCTTCTCGTCCTAAAAACAGATTCACGTGTGAGGTGTTAATGAATCCAAGTGACATCTTAAGGATAAAAATAGCATTAAAAATCCCAAATGTTAGCTAATCAGGCATTTTGAAGAACAGAATTTCTGAAAAGTGTGGGATATAATAATTAAAAAAAAGCCAAGAGAACAATATTAAGAGTCCAATTCAGAGTGACCAAAATGAGACTGGTCTTTTTTCCCCCTCTCTGGGATACACAGTACCCCCTAACGCAGCATTTCGGGACACAGGCCTCGGGGCTGAGGCCCAGCGTGCTCGGTCTCCAGCCGCAGGCCTGGGCCGCAGGGCTCATTTTGGAGCATTGCTTGCTGGAATCTGTAGTCTCCAGGCTGCATCTCCATTATTAAAAAGGAGAGCAGTGGTAATCTGCTCCATTTTAGGCAAATTGAGTGCAGCTCTTTGGCTCCTGGCACATTCCCAATACAGCTCTGCTATGAGCATGATTCCACAAAATCCATACAATTCAGAGCCTAAGATTGCTACTGTTCCCCCTTCCCCAGGCCTTGAAGATAATGTAAAGTCCTCTGCTGGGGTACTTCACAGGGGAAAGACATCTGGATGTGCCTAATGAATTTTGGTTTTCTATGGGCTAAGGGGCTGAGTGAAGAAGACAGTTATGGTCTTACCTTTGAGTTCTCTACCTTAGGGGTTTCACATTATATTTCCACTGGCAAGGGGCAGCGGGTGGGGGGGGAAGTCGCATATTCAGTGTTCCCCTCCTTCTGCCTTGCAGGGGAAAGAGGGTGTGTTTGCGCCGACAGAAGAGAATGAACTCATGCTTTCCAATTTTTCCCCATGTTAGGAAATAGGTCCTGTCTCATTACTGGTGACAGCACATATTGGTAGGTCATAGAGCAAAGGGAGAGCCTTGCGTAGAACAGCTGGGGCCCAGAGCCAGAAATCTCATTAAAGTAAGCTGCTGCTATTTCCAGCCTGTAATAGAGCTTTGGAGCTTGATTATATTCAGTGAAAGCAGGTCATTACAAACACAGTGCTTTTTGCATATTATCTAAATTGAAATAATAATATGTTCTCTCCTTTCATGTGCTATATTGATAAATCCCAACTTATGAATGAAACATGTTGATTAGTTAGTTAAAAATAATTAGTTCCATATTATGCCTCCAAGTTTAAGGCTTGATTAGTGCAAACAACTTTTCTTGATAATAAGTAATTCACAGATTATTTTCTTAAGTGGAGCACAGAGGCATAAAAATAATCGGCAGCAATAAATTGTGTTGTTTGTCCTCTCTTTTCCCTTTGACTTGAAATATAACAGTACTTTTAAAACCTGAGAGGCAGAATATCTATATGCAGATTCTGATCTCAACAGCAATTGCCGCAATGCAACTCTGGCATTATTTGATTGAGGTGGCAGTGTACCAGATAAGAACATGACCCATAAGTGTTTGATTCAACCTTTCTGGCCATGTAGTCCCAAAAGAACAACAATTATTGCTTACAACGACTGAGAATATCGCTCTGTTTAGCTTCTAGTTATTTAACTTGCATTTAAATATTCTGATATTTACTTCAGAATGATTGATGTAATGAGTGGGTGGTGGTGGTTTAAGGTGTTCCTTAGTAGTGGTAGCACTAAGTAACCTGTTCTGTTCTTTTGAAGGAGAACTAAACCCTGCATGAACAATTTTTTTCTAGTCATCAGTTCACTGAAGCCAGCATAATTTAAAAATGTCCATAAAGCTTAAGCACAGTCCTGAATATGAACATTTTCCTGAATCAGGGCTTAGGGCAGTCATAAGGACAAAGTCTTTTTCTTAGCTTCCCTAGAGTTCTTCTCACACTGGCAAAAGATGGGTCCATAACTGTATACAGGAGACATCCACTAAAGAAAGTCGGTAGGATTACAGCATATGTACTATAATAAAATCAGATAACATCTTGGTAAAAAGCTCAACTCTGTTGATACTACTGTCTCTGCTCTGCTCCCACCTACAGAGCCTCCCTGGTGGAAAGTTACGGCTCTCAATTATCGCTGTGAAAATCCAGCCCTATTTTAGGACTACTTATAACTTGTAGCAGTCATCTACGGTGTGGGTGTTTGACGGGGTTGTTAGAGAACATCAGCCTTCATATTTAGGCACTGGAGCATGACAATTCTGGATGAGGCAAATAACACACTTTGTAAAGCATTTCTATCAAACGCTTTCTTTCCTGGTTGACAGGAAAACTTGCAAAGCCTGGGAAGAGAACCAGACCTATGCTCCGTTCACTTTCTTTCCAGATGGCCAGCAAGGCAGCTAATTCGAGAGCAGTGGTCGTGGTATGGACACTTGTCCACTGGTGGCTGAGACCAGTGGACTGAGTTGGGTTTAGCTGGTAAGCACCATCTTATCAACTATACATAAGCACCAAATAGCCAGTAGGTAAAAATGGCTAAATCTCTACTCTTTTGTGAAAGACTTGAAGTGACTTACTGGTTAAAAACTCTTCAATCCTTCCCAATCCTCTCAGAGGGCACTTACTGAGAAATGGTAATGGGTTACGGTCTCGGAGTGCTTTTAAAGCACTCAGTGTCAGAAAAAATGGCATTAACCCACTCTCCTCCCCATATTCTGGACCTGATTCTCAATGCTAATCAGGAATAATTTCAGTGAAGTGAAGGGAGTTATAGAAGACCTGTGTAAAAGTAGAATCAGATCCATGTATCATACATTTAAGATTCCTGGCAAAATATGCTCTATTTACTTGAGGAAATTAAAACATTTTAAAGACTGGATGATTTAAGGGCTATGTTCTTACTTCCTAGAAAATAGAACAGTACATCAGGTAATCAATACATGTATAAAACTGTCTAAAATGCAAGCATTGCAGAGGTCAGGAATGGAAAAAACACAGCTGAAATCACTTTATGTGATATACTGGAAAAGCAACATTATTTTTACCAACGGCACTGATAAGCCATTGCAAAAGGCAAGAAAATTATTTAATACTATGGCATTTGTTTCATAATGTAATTTGTTTCATAAAGCCAGTTTTGCCACTTCCATCACAAATACAGCTAAACACAAAATTAGACTGTTCAGTTAAGCGCTTTGGCCGCAATCTCCCTTGAACTTCAAGAAATTCAGGGAAATAAGCTCTTGGGTTGGGCCCGTCTGTATCAGCACCGCATTCATACCACACTATCAGTATTTTTTTCAATTCAGATCACAAGCACCAGGCAGTGTGGGGTGTATTTCACCTCGATGGTCTGTAACAGAAACTCCTCAGTTACATGCAAAGCCTCTCCAGTGTCTTCCACAAGAAGAGGCTCCATTAGGGCTGATGAAAGTGCTGATTCTGCATGACAGATGCTGCAGATCCTCCAGGAAAGCGGTAGGGAAGAAATGTGCTCTTAAACAGGTAGGGAGTCACTCAGCTGCTACCCTTGAATCTCAAAGAGCTGCTTGATGAGGCTTGATGAGACTTAGAGGTAAGCAAGAAATTCAAGAAGGAAATATTCAGGACTTTGAAAGCATAAATAAGCTGCACATAGTTTTCTGACTTATAATAACTCAGAGATCACTGTGTCAGCTCCTGGACTACTGCAGGAGCATAAAGAGGCCGCTGGAAAGGGGAACAAGCGCTCCTCTGTGCTGCTGCTTCCCCCTTCGTTACAATGAGCCAAGGCTTGTGACATTTGGCCAAAGAATGGGGAAACCTAGGAGTAACTTTGTACAATACATGCTGGTGATCGTGAGTCACTGGCTAATGTTAAAGACACATCTACAGTCAGATGCGGTGTGTATAACAGTGACTTTGCTTGCCATCAGTGGAGTTGCCGTTTGCTTTATGCCTGATCTGAATTTTGCATCACGTGTACTCCAAATTACATTAAATTTTTTTTGTGTGTGAATTTACAGTGAGGGGAATAGACTCCTGCAGTGACAGCCTCAGTTTTGAATGGGTTGTCTTTTTTGGCTTGTCACATCTTTCTAGTCTCAGCCTTTGTATTATAATATGGCGTGCCGTAAATATCTGTAATGGAACAGATTACATCAGCTAACTTAGTGTTGCCAATCTCAATATTAAAATCTGCAGCACTAAGGAGCCCTGCCCAGCGGACTATGACAAGTATGCAGCTCCATTTATATTAGAATACAAAGTACAGAATAAACCCACATCATTTCTGGCAACTGATACTACCTGTCAGATAAGAATGGCATAGGGGAAAACAATGCCAGAGCCTTGAAGTTCCCTCTCAGAATTAAGAGCTGTGGAGTACTTGACACATGCCC
Source organism: Mesitornis unicolor (assembly GCF_000695765.1). Lineage (NCBI taxonomy): Eukaryota > Metazoa > Chordata > Aves > Mesitornithiformes > Mesitornithidae > Mesitornis > Mesitornis unicolor. The sequence goes on from NW_010169439.1 coordinate 10,716, forward strand.
CTCCTGAATTTGCTGTAGGTTAGTATTTTTTTTTTAATAGTAACTCCCTATCCTCAATACGCAAGCAAAACCAAAAAGTAGTTTCCTATTTCTATACCCACTGACTCTGTTACGGGCAGGCTGGCTGCAACAGGGGAGAGAGAGATCTGGTGGGATTTTAACATATTTTCCCCTCATTTCAGATACACACAAGACAGTGGTTAAAATGCTTAAAAATACATCCAACATTTTCTTGTGGTTTCTATACGCTCAGTCAGCTGCACATTGTCTGCACTGTTCTCACAGCAATTTCAAGTTTGCTTGAGGTGTTTGGGGCCAAATAATATCCCATTTCCACGAGATAAGTCAACATTAGGTTCCAGTGAGCTTGACCAGAACATCTGTCCCATGTTAGACTGTCCACCACAGCTTTCTCCTTTTCAACCCTCACCATGAATGTTCTTGGAAGAGGCTGCTCAAAGGTTTATGTAGCAAGCATGAAATAATTAGACTCAGTGAAACACAAGTTCTAAAGCATGGGAAATTAGCACTTCATCTTTCCAGTGTTAATAATGTACTGGTTGGTTTTTTTGTGATTTTCAAAGGAAAAACTGGATTGACTTCTCTGCATAGGACTTGAAGATTCTGTAACTGGAAAGAGAAAGAAGTTGGCAAGAACTTCCTTTATCCACCATGCTGTTTTCTGACTGCTGCTAGCCACACAGAGATGGCTTCATTTCATTAGTATTTACTGCATATAAATTGCAAACAGCATGTTGAGATACTCTGAGAAAATACACAATAAAAACACCGAAAATATAAATGCTCAAAATGTCTACTGTCTGTTGTACAAATATGGAACCAGATCCTCAGGTCCTGTGCCTTTATTTCAGCGAAGGAGCTGGCCTATTGTTTCTATTTAAAATTGGTTGCCATGGTGGTATCATCCGGGCTTTCACCCTGATGAAAATTATTTGCATCTGTGACGCAGTAGTGCTGGCAACCCAATGTTTGCATCCACCTCTAACACAGGAGTAATTGTGAAAATGGAACCTGGCTCTTTACCTTTGCACGGTAAACAGGTTCCTTAAACACGCACATACGTCTTACTGCTGAAACTGTGTGGAAGTGGAAAAGCAGTTGGTTTGACAGCATCTGAGACAGCTGCAGAGACCTCAGGCAGAATGGAAGTGCTGAAGTGAAACCCCATGGCCAGGCTGACCCTTCCCCAGCCCTGACATAGCCACTGTTCTGGTTTTGCAGCATCACATGGAATTTCTGGGAAGTTACAGGCCTCACATTTTCAGACTGATGGGAAGCCCTCGCTGACATTCAGGTCTGCTGATACGACAGTCTCTCTCTTCCATTTTCTAATGAGTCTCAATCATTAGCCTCCTTGCTTCACAGGCGGCTAGCAATCCCATTAGGTAGGTGAATGGCAGCCACCACAAGGAAACTCAGAAATGTCCATGAACAATAAAACAGGGTAAAAAAGGGACGCTTCGTATGCATTTCTTTCAGGTGGCAGTTCACCCTCAGGTCCAAACTCGCTATGGGTTCAGGTTTAAGGGTGCCAGAATCTCATGAGGATCCTCCAAAACTTCACCCTGCTTCCAACTTGGTGCTGGTTCTGTAGTGCACATTCACAGAAACAAAGCCAAAACAGTCCCAGGTCTCAAAGGGACATTTAGGCTTAAAGCTTTCTTTCTAATTAAAATAGTTCACTTGCAATACTAAACCTCGTACAGGGAATAGATGGGGTTAATGCTCCTCCCTGCATAAGCTGTCAGTGCTATACTTTGAACAAAACAGCAGCAGCTTTACTAGCTAGAGTAGTGCTTGTTAAATTGAATTAGATCTGGAGCATTAATATCAGTCCCTTCCCTTTACCTTTATTGGGAAATCCTCCTTCCCAGCATATGTGATAAGCGGGGGAGGAGGAACTCAAGAGCAGCTCTGAACAATGAACAAGGACCAAACGTTATCAGCAGGAAAGAAAACCTGGTTGTGCCAGCTCCATCATGGCAGTGAGCATTCTGCAGAGCAGAATCGACCTGCGCTGCCGTCTTTATGTTCCTTTCCAGCTAGCAAGGGAAAAAGCTGGGCAGTCGCCTGTCTGTCTTTCCAGCATGCATATTGTATTTCAGCTGATGTGTCTGAAATGGCAGTTCTGCTGAGCTGTAAGTGAAAGATCTGCTGAGTAAGAAATTATTAAAGGCAAGCAAAAGCCTCGCTGTCTTTTAGTGATGTCAGTGCGACCCTTATCAATAATTGAACGGCTTTTCTGGGAACACAATCTAGAGAGACCAGAGTCTGTGTCACCACATTGCTGCTTCAGTAAAATGTTCCAGGAAAGGCTGCTTTCCACACAGGCAATACTGTGCCACTTCTCTATTCTGCAGGCTCACAAAGCTGAGAGCTGAGACACTGCTCCATCTGATACACCGCTTCCCACCCACACACTGTCATACTTAAAAGCATCACAGGCTTGAAATAGGGACCATTTTAGAAAGGACTGGCCTGTGTGCTGCAAGCTGGAGCCCAGTGGGGTGTTTGGAGGCAGAGCTGTGGGTCCTTCACAGCACCGTGAACCTTCACTGCTGACTTTTCCGTTGGCAAGGGGAAAGCCACAGTTAGAGCTTCACCCCATCACTGTCACAAGGAGTTGGCACTGGGAGCAATGGTTATATCAGAGCACCTGGATACTAAGGCTAGTAGCGTTCTACAAAAATGGAGAAGTGGATTCCTGAAAGCTCCTTGTTAAAAAGCTGACATCCAAAGGATGGGAGAAGCCAAGTGATTTTGCATTTGTATCACTCCTGCAGAAAACCTCTTTCTGTTAAGCCTGCCAAATCAATACACAACTCTAAGGGACCAACTTGTAATAAACACAGAAAAAAACCCAAACATATGAGGGGAGAATATCAGAGGTTGCACTTGGTTAGGCCTTTTATATATTCTGAATGATACAAGCTGATAGCTGTGCTCTCCTGGCAACAGATTTTGTGGGACAGAATTTCATCCCTCACCACAGATCTTGTGTATTACTCTGATGGCATAAAGGGGCTAGAAACTGTGCCCCACAAGGCTCTGCTACCCAGGCACACTTTGAGTAAGGCCCTGGCTCCTTCTCAAGCTCAGCCTTATCACTACACTGCGATAGAGGCAAGAGAGAGATTTCCACAGCAAATATTGCATCACGCAGTCTGGGCTGCTTCACTCATAAGAAGCTACTAAATATAATATCATCCTCAGGGCAGCTCCAGTTTAAGCCAGGGCATGTGATAGCCCTCAGAGAAGTGCAGAATCTCCTGGATGTAAAAAAGATGAAGGCAGGATGAGGAAGAGAATTTGAAGTTTGCAACTGAAATTCTGAAAAACAAATGAAAGGTGTGCCATGAAAAGGGAGAGGAACAAATAAAACGCACCAGAAACATGAAATGTCCAGCAGTTGGAGTCCTAGAGTTTGGGATTTCAGGTGTCCTTCACCATAGTCTCATAGTTGCTCACTTACACCAACCACCTACCCTGCATACCTCAACACCCTCTCTTCCTTGGAAGACCTTTCAGTTCATTCTAATCCTTCTCTCCCATCTGATTTCTTCTGACCATTTCTTCTCCTGTGTTTGTACAGTACTCTACAACATACTGGTACCCTAAAAGCCACTAGTAATAAAAATAAATACAATAATTAATTTAAATCTTCCAGTAACAGAACTGAGTCTTCCATTGCTGCAGTCTAAACTCCACCTACTAAAAAGACAGATGATGTTCTCTGTGGTTTTCCAGTTTGCATCCCCCAATTCTGTGGACAGTAGGTCTAGACCCAGTTCTACACTTCACACTGGTGTGGTTTGGTCTAATGGGAGTGGAAGTGTGCAAGAGAAGCAGATCTCCAAAATCCTCCAAAGGTCAGGTTCGTGCTGGATAATACTGAACTAGTTCAGTGATCCAAAACTAGATCTGAACTTTGCTGCTCTGGCCTATATCTGACGCAGATAAAAGATTCTATCTATATCCTTCGGGCCACACAAGCCCATTTCCAAGCCATATTGTGTTTCCAGGTTATGTTACAGACAGCTGGCTCTGCTGACTTCTTGCATCTGAATCATTCCTCCACTTTTATCCATGTTTTCAGCTATGGAATACAGCTAATTCAGCAACATAGGGAAATCAACAATTATCAGTAAATGCCAATGTTTAATGAGGTGACTACAGGACACACTGACTAGTATTTAACCATACAAGCCAGACCATGCTGACAGGTTTACAAGTACCTTTGCTGAGCTTCAGTGTCAACACACTATTCTAGAGTAAAGACAGGTCCCCTCTTGCACCATCCCTGAGGTTGCTGTCTCAGTACTTTTTTGTATGTATGTTCTCTATTGCAGAAGCACGCCTCTGAGATGTTTTTCAGTTTCTCACCATACTCGGGCCAACTGCAGGTAATTAATCTGCATTCTGAAAATAACCTTTTAATCATAGCATTAAAAGTAGCATTTCAAAAGAAAAAAAAACAAACGACTTCAAGCAGATTCTACAGTACAAGAAAAAATTAGTAAGGAAAATTAGCTACATCCCAATCTACTATAAGCCAGCCCAATTTATCCTGTGGTATCTGCTGTACCAGTTTAGACCTATCAGGGAAAGTGCACACATCTTCTAAAGGGCTGCTTACCACTGGAGCAGGTGTCTCACAGTCTTTTATCCCTGGGACCCTAGGAAAAATGAGCAAGGAAATACAGCAGGACACATTTGACAAGTAGGAGTGGGCACCTAAACAAGAGCTGAGAATCTGATTTGTCTTGGTATCAACAGTATTCAAGCATCTAAACATCTTTTAGTACCCTGACCCAATTGACCTGGACACAGTTCACCCAGTAGCAATGGGAGTCAAGTGTGTCCAGGTCACTGGCTAGCACCCAACATAATAAGCGATCTTTCCGCTGTTATGGTTGGACATCATAATAGATGGCTCTTCAGGACAGTAGCAGTGGTACATTTGACCTGTTGGCCCAGTAAACCTACCTGGTTATTGCTTCTGGCGCATTCCTGAGGTGTATGTGGCTTGTCCCAGAGTCAGCTACTGCTATGGGCTGTAGGGTGATTCATCCAAAGTTCTGGGGATCTTCAAGCCAAACTCTGCTCTCTCTGAAAAGTGCGTCACAACAGTCAGCTCGGGCTGAGCACCAGAAACTGGCCCAGGAATTATGGCAACGAGTGTTTGGGTTGGTGGTAGATTGCTCTACAGACGCTTAAAACAAGAACACCAACCTGCAGAGATAATTAAGCAGTTGTTGCTAGGAGGCTTCAAAGCTGCTTTCTGAAGTTCTGCTGAAGTTATGGGCGGTTTGTTTGGATTTTTAAGAAACTTTGAAAGCTATGTACAGCTGGATCAAAATCACCATAAAAGGGAATTGGATTTGGTGACCTTCCTTTCCTGAGACTAATATTTTCTGGGCATAAAGCAGCTATTTGAATCTGTCTCTGAAAGATTCAAGAATGAAAATCAGTTTTTTTGACACTGTTCATTTACACTAAGATTGGAGCAGAATATCTCACTCCAGAATGCATATAGCACACACAGACAGTATTCACTTCTACTCATATTTAAAGGGATGTGTACACGTGTAGACGTATATACAGTGTATACAAACAAACCTTCTAGCACTGATGTATGTAATTTAGCTGTCATAACAATTGTAATAGAGCTAGGCACCATTTAATTTTTCATAGTCCTTGATCACCAGCTCAAAAACATGATTAATTTACACTTTTAAATGTCTACACCACAACTCAGATTGTTTGTCAACACATTACATTTATTTTAACTTGTTTCAGATCTTCATAAAGTTCATTTCTATTCTTCTGATTGGATAGAAGAACCTGAGGACATCTCTGTTTCACAGACAGATTAAAAATGGGTAAAAATAGCTACAGCAATCTGGTTTACTCAGGACCTTTGCTGAAAGGAAGGATCAAACTTAAACCACGTGTACGCTGCAAACAAAATCTAGGGTTTTTTACCCAAATAGTTAACATAGAGTCTTACTGGAGAAAAAGCACTATATTTTTTTTCTCTCAAAACTCAACTATTTCCTTGCTGACAGTTTTCACAGGTAAGTTATGAAAGACATAGGCATGAAGGCTAAGGGAGGGAAGAGCACTGGAGTGACTGTAGAGAGAGACATAAAGTTTAATAAGGCCAAGAGACCTGCAGACAAGACAGACACAGGGGAAGAAGGATGAGAAAGGTTATAAAAGTATGTCGTCACACAAGTATCTAAATAGTATTACCGGAAAACAGAGTTTTCACATAAAGTCCATGCTCTATAAGGGACTTCTTTGCACAAAGTCCTTTACTGTCAGGGAGGGATCCACTGGGCAGAGAGGATAATGTATTTCCTGGCGTCTACTATACTCTGAGAGCCACTAATTAATTAGAAGTAGATTTCTTGGCCTCATCTCCTCAGTAAGTAATCAGGATGAAGGGAAAGTGTATTTAAAGGAGGTAAAGCAGTGATGAATTGCCACATCTACTGCCTGCTGAGAAGGATCACCTCTCCACATGGGATCTGCTTCTCCTTCCTCTGGCTGAGATACTACTGAGAGAATTCACTGGAATTAAATAAAATCACAGCTTTTTCAAGTACCTTCAAGAGTAATTTGTATATTTGATTCATGTTTCAGAAGTGGAAAAATCATTAAGCCCATTAAAGGAGTAATATTGAAAGTCACAGTGCAGGGAGGGGGTTACTGCAGCTGGATGAGGAAGAGAGGGAGAAATGAGCCTGTGAGCCCTGGCTCTTACATTGCATAAAGCACTGCGTATTTAGCATGGCTAAAGCATCTGCCTTTGACAGAGATCCCCTCACTGAGGACAGAAAGAAACGTTCATCAATGGCAACAAAAGACCTTGGAGCATCCCTCCTTGGCTCTTTATTTCCTGAATGTGTAAGCCATGAATGATGAGTATGCTGAGGGTTAAAGTAAAAATAAAAAAATCACTCTCTAGGAAAACATACAAGAAAAGGGCAGCTAAATCTCTGACAGATGAGAACACTCTTGGGGTGTCAGCAACAGGAGTTCTGATTTACACTATCTGGAGGGAGAGATAAGGACTCTGCAGTACACCAGCATCTAATAAATGATGCCTGCAGCACAATAACAAGAGAGAGCTCTTCATTTTATTTATTTATTTTGCAGTTAATTTAGTATCCCTGAAGGCAAGGGCTTTTTTGCTCTGGTCACTGACAATACAGCCAAGTTCTCCCTCACTCACAGCTCTGCCAAAAGGCGCTTTATAAATAACTGGACAGGAGGATCTTCACCCCAGACCTGTGGGATCTACTACTTGAAGAGAAAGAAGAGGAGCGCTGACGCCTGGCAGACACAATACGTCCCTGCCTTGCAGATTGCTCACACAAATATACCTACTTCAGACCTGCTTCAAAGCAATAAGCAATGGGGCCATGTGTATGTAGTAAGCACGTGATGTACATAAAACATGTACATGGTTATAAAACTAATGTCATTTTGGCGTCTAGGGTCTGCTACAAGAATTTGAAACGAAGTCTTGAGACAAGAAGATCAGATCAACGTTGAAATATAAAAAAAACAACTCCTCCATTCCCACACCCTCCCCCATACTGGAAAAAAAAACAACTGCTAATCTGGGGGAGAAAATAAAAAAATCACCTAATACCTAATGTAGAGCTATCTCCTCAGCTTTGCAGGAAGCACCGCTGCATGATTTCAGTGCACTTGTTCAGAACAAGAGGTGCTGCAAACACCTACTTTGTTCTTGCTGCTGCTTCCATGTTCCTCATTCCCTCCCTACTGTCCCTAGCTCGTTAGTCATGTTGGGGCAATGATAAGGTGGAGAATGATTACATAGTTGGCTCAGACTTTTCCCTTCCCAGTACAGAGTGTGCTTGGATCCCTCCTGGGTGGAGACTGACCTGAATGCCTTCTTTAAACTATACACATGCAAGCCTGTATTGTAATGATTTCCAGTTTGGTTATGTACCTGTTCCTGCTCCCAGGGCCCATCTTTCAAAACAGGACGGTCCTGATTCAGGTCTTGTTGCTGAGTTTGTTGATTTGGGTGAAAAACTACAGATCCCCACTGAAACAACCCACCTTTTCGCAGTTTTCCTTAGGAAAAAACATTACTCTGTGCATTCCTCACCTGTTGTTATGTGCGAGTGGATTTAGACAGCGAGTGTGTGTTGTGAAAGTCCCCTGGGGAATATTACCTCTGGGAATAACTTGCTGATCTACTCGGAAAGCTCTTCGTGAGTGACTGTGTTTACAGATGCTCAGTGGTGAGACTCTGGTTTTGCCTCTCTCTCTTTTGAGCCCCGGGCACTGTTAGGACAGTGGTGGTTTTTACCCATCTCAACAATAACATGTACTTCTTACCATGAGACCAACCAGGGCTCACCTCACTGGGCTACACACAGCCATAGCACAGGACAACTGTCCTTGTATGCCATGCAACCAAGTCTGTGCTTGATCTTTTCCACCAAAACTTCCCACATTTTCTTTTTGCAGAAGGTACTAATGTCCCTTCTCTACCAGTCTGAGCCTTGGCTTCCTCCTTGACTCAGTCTTTGACTCAACATGATGTCAAAGTCTTCTCATTTCTTCTGCTGTGTGTTCCATTTTAGCCTTTCCTCTGTTCCCACACTGAGAAAACTAACCCGAACACAAATTGCCTTGTGACTTGCCTGGAGCGAATGTCTCCTTTCTGCCACAGCGCCACTGGTATTACCTGTTCACAGCCATTCAGACTGTTCCTCCTGTTGCTCCACAGCCTCCCACTTGATTACACCCTCGCATCCATGCCCTTCACATGTTTATGGAAAAGAAGGTGAAGGATGCAGGGTGAAGATGGTGGGTTGGGTAGGAAGCTTGGGGCAGTGAAGCACAGAACTGCTGGCAGCAGGGGCTGGCTCAGCCCTGCCAAGGTACCACTGCTCCTGCACGGCTCTACCAGCTCTTCCAGTTCCCAGCTCCCACAGCTGTCAAAACACTTCTGCTCAGGAAAGCAACGCTCTCCCGTCCCTGCCTCTGGCCGTACCCACATAATAAGCTTTTATGCCTTAATCCTTGCCTAGAACATCTCCTGCTGCTTTGCACTTCTGCATCTGACCTGGCTGCCCACGAGTGTGCCCTGCTTTGCCCCAGCACGGCCAAGCTCTGACCCACTCATGTCTGTGTCCAGCAGAAGAGGGCCAGCAACAGCTTCTGAAATGACCCCTGTGCCTTTGTGGATGCATTAATGCGGAAGAGAAGCAGGTGATACACTTTGCCTGCTCTCCCTCAGGTTTGTTTTTTTCAGACCCAGGCCTTAACATCAATTTCAGTGCCACCAAATCTTCACACCATTGTACAAACACCAGTGTAGGTCTGAGCCCTGTTTTCAGCCATCTTAGCAGATTGAGAGGTTAACCCAGTTGTTACTGTGACGTCTACCCACTCCACCGAAATACATCCAAAACCCAAGGAACTAAAATATTCTAGACATTAAATCAGGCATCTGAAGTCATCCCCAATTTATTTTGCTTCTAAGTCCCTTAGTGACAAAAGGCACCTCAACAGAGATTTTTCAAAGCTGCTTTGGGATTTAGATTAATCTAATTTTGGGGTTTGTGCACCTACACATCTTAGGCTGCACTGAAAATCCTAAGCTAAATTAATTTTCTATGTGGGAGAAGATGTTGCTTCCCAAAGTGACAGGAACCGTGTGCCTTGCAGCCAAAGTCCACAAAGTCAAAAAAGCTGAGGGGCAGGGAGGGGGCAGGGAAGGAGGGGAGACACGTTCACAGTGGAAAATGCTATTGATCATTCGCCATAACAGCAATAGCTGGTAACACTGCAACATGAACTAACTTGCCCACCAAAGCAAAATGCTCAGTGATTTGTAAAAATCCCCTCTAGAATGCAAAGAACAAGACCAGAAAAGCTATTTAAGGTTTGCAGGTTTCCTCGGGCAATGAAGGAAATGGGAGCCTGATTAAGTCTCAGATTTGTTCCTCTGCAGGCGAATAAACACATCCCCTGTGCTCGCACACAAAACCCGCTTGGGAAGGGCTGGTGGTTGGGTTTGTCTCTGCTGAGGGAGAGTACGTGGAGAAGGAGAAAATGCTTTTCCTACCACGAGAAGCTGAAGGCACAGTGCAGTTCTCCCATCTCAGGCTCACACAGCTTACCCAGGCACAGCAATACTGAGCTTGAGGGAACACCCTGACTCAGATGCATTTTGTGATAGAAAGGGATCATCTCTGCTGCCCTGACCCTAGTAAAACTTCTTGTTTTCTTTCTTCTCTGGGCTTCAGAGCTAGAGCTTGCTAGATGCACTCTTAAATAAATGCTAAAGAAATTCCCGTTGGCACACTGGAGCCAGTAGCAAGATTTGGTATGGTAATGTAATGTTCCAGAAACAGGCTGAAATGAGCGTACCACCGAGCAAACAACTGCCTGCTCCCAGAAAATACCCTCTGGAGAACTATTGGAAACCATTTCCATCTGACAGGTTGGCACTCTGCCCTTTCCCCGGTCAGCATTCATCTCTGGTAGCAGCTAATGAGCTCTGTGCTGGAACACTGGGTAGCACAGGTGGAGAAAAGAGAGGGTTTCTGAGATCTTTTATGGTAGGGCTTGAAAGAGAAAGGAACACTATGCTGGACATCTACTGACTTCAGAGGGAAGTGGATCAAATCATTTAATATTGTTATTGTAATACAAGAGTGCCCAAAGGGTCTCAGTAATGAAAGAGGCTCTGTTGCGCTAAGCGGTGTATCAACACTTTCCAAAAAAAGTGTGGTGTGGTACAAATGAGAGGAACAAGTGGGTACAGACAGACCAGGCAAGGGAGCACGAGAGTAAATGAGTTCTCAGTTTGCTGACAATTCTGTAAACATAAATGAGTAATTTTGTTTGTCAGAGATTTTAGAAGTTAAAAAGAGGCAGCTTGGCACTGGACACAAATGTTTTCCACTGGACTTCGTAATAAGCAAACTCCAGAACATTTTTAAATGAAGAGTCGGCCTGAATCAAAACAAGGATTAAAAAGAAAAATGCCTTGTTTGAAATGTCAAGTGAAATAGTCTGGACATTTCTGTGCCTTTTTCAAAATTAAACCAAAATAGGTTTTCAGATTTTTATTTTTTTTTCCCAAATCTTCTGTTCTTGCCAGAAGGAACAGCTGGGCTGGAGGCAAACCATCTCACCCTGCTCCCTGCAAAGACCACATGGAAACAAGGCTGGTTATCTGGATCGCACATCAGCTGCCAAACCACTGCTGAGGCTCTTGGTGCACTTCTGGGCTGAGGAGGATTTCGAGGAAGGATGTGGGAGAGAGCAGCCTTCAAGGTACCCATCAGCACAAGAGAGGCTCTAGGGAAAAGATGGGAGCGCAGGGCAGAAAAACAGAGAAGGGATCTAAGCTTTCTACAGCCTAGCAGACATGACTGATAGGACTGGGAAGACAATTATTTCTCTGGGATATCCCAAAGAAGGGGGAGCCCAGGGCAAATGGCATGGTGAGAGATGTTTCAGCCAGAAGACAGATCCCTGTATCTTGCAGATTTTGAGACAGAAACACATGCATCTCAGAAAGCTCAAGTATAATTTCCAACTTGAACTGATGGCAGTAGCCAGCACTGTGTGACTCATGCAAGACCTGACCTCTCAGAGGTTGGTGTGGAAAGTATTACAAGGACACAGAACGGAGAGCTGACCGGGCCAATGATGGTCAGCAAAGCAAGGAGGGATGGGAAGAGGACCCTTTTCAGAGAGATGTGCTAGGTGAAGAGCTACCAGAGGTGCAAGGCTGCTTTGCAAAGCATTTGCAATTATTTATCAGGCAAGTTTGGGACAGATGACAGGAGTGCTGTGCTGCTAGAGCAGACCATGGCTCCAAATGAGAGCCCCGAGGCAGGACCAGAGGGAGCCCCTGATAGAGACGGGCATCACCGCAGCAGGACATGGAGCTCAGCACCCTCCTGCTCCACAGTGATTTTCTGCCTCTCCGCACGCAGTGGAGAACAGCAGCCGGGCACAGAACATAGGCAGGAAAGGGTGAGCAACCCAGTGGTGGTGTGAAGGGTTCAGGGGAGAGGAGAGGAACTTGCAACATGTGTAATCAACGGGGAGTTAATTTGGGTGTCACATGGGGATTGGCAGTGACAGAAATTTGGGCCCTATAATGCAAGGGTCTGATCAGGCCATTGTGGTTTCTCCCTGAGCTGGCAAACCCATCTATCAGCACCCTACAGGAGAGCTGGCCTGTCGCACACAGGCTATGAGGGACCTTGACAAGCAAAGCTCTTTTTTCTTTCCATTTGGAACAGCCTGTGAGTGGGCAGCATTTTTGTCTATTATTCAAAATCATTTGAGAAGCTATTTAATTTTTATCCTCTAATCATTATTTCATATTCAGGTATCTGTCTGGAATTTATTCCTGCTCTGTAATGTGAGAAATTAAATTGCTGGGGAGTTGTCCCACCATGAAAGCTCACAGTGAGCCCATATAAAGGTTGCTCCTCTGCAGGCACTTGCGTTAGTGAGCTCAGTATTTCCACCCGTACCAGTGCAAGGACTACTTAGCTGTGTGGGAATGCCCGGAGAAGGCCTTTGAAGAGGGCCGGATCAAACTGGAATTTCAGTTTTAATTAATTGCCATAGAAAATGTCACCAGTATTATTCACCCAGCTGTACTCTTATGTCATGTTTGCCTGAGACAAAGTTCTCCCATGTACTGTAATGAATCATAATATTTAAGATGAATACAGAGCGGCAGTGACATTCACCAGTGTTTTCAGCTCGGGCTGAGCTGCAGCTGGATGTGCTTCAACTTGACCCTATCCCAAGCTTCCCAAGGTCTTTTCGTGCCAGAGAGCACTGGGAGGCAGGCGGGCAACCCACGCGCCGCCTTCGCAGGGCGTGAGCCGTGGGGAGAGCCTCTCTGCACCCTCTGCGCTGGGAATTTCACTCCCCCCAGTGCGACCCATGCGTCTGCCCGGCACAGCTGGAGTGGGAGGGCAGAAGGAGGTGTTGGTAGGGCTGTAAATCACCTTTGCTTCCTGCTGATCTCCAGAGCTGCCAGAGACCAGTCTGCTTCAAGCTGACGAAACTGTCTGAGCAAAGGTGGAAAGAGGTTGCTATTATGTATGATCAGCTTACGCTGCAATTAATGCTTTTTTTTTTTTAATATCCCTTTGCAGAGCAGGTTCCTCTCTGTTCTCTCCTTTGAGTTAAACCTTCCACCACTCCCATTCCTGCCAACACCCACTGGTAACGAGTACTGCAGTGAAATCTAATCAGAGCAGAGATCAACTCATTACCCTGAGAAGTAAACGTGTCTCAGACAAAGCAGCAATTTTGTCTGAGTCATTGCAGCATCCCTGAGTGTATCCAAAACAATCAAAAGCTGGCTAAACCAGTCCATTAGTAGCAGAGCCATCACCTTTTTCTCCTGCGTAGTCCCAAGGAGAAGCCATGCTCCACTTGCCCTGTTCCTGGTGAGGAAACCTCCTGCTCCATTGTTCCCACGACTAATAATTCAGAGAAATCCCATGGCCCAAGTGCTCGTTTCCTCTTTGTTACAGGACTTTAAAACATGGCAAGTGAAGGGACACTTAATTCTTTGGACCAAGAGGTAAAGGCCTGAGAGTGGTGTAATTGTCAGTGTAGATGGGGATAAACAACCCAGACTTGTGTATGCACATGCGGATGAACATAAACAGGAGGAGAAAAAGCGTTACCATAGAAATGAAGAGCTGCAGGCGCAGACATCGTTTGTCACATCAGCATCCCTGCCACGGGGTGCTGCTTCAGCCCTTGGTCTGTAATGAGGATGGTGGTGCCATTGGGTGTGCAGGAGTTCCTCAGGAGTTCACAGGAACTCCTGCTCAGAGTTCCTCCCTGGTGCCATTTGGGAGAACTGATACTGAATCCTGATAATGGTCAGAAAAGTTTTAGTGAAGAAGCAAAAGCGGTATCTTGAGTGCCAACCAGGAAATGGGCTTTGGAGTTGCAGCTGGGGGACCAGACCTATGTCCTGCCCCAGAGCCAGGGGATGGAGAAGGCTTGCGGGAGATGGGCAGATAAACACCTTGTCAGGCAGTGGATGTGTGCAGCAGGGCCAAGAGCTTTAAATTCCTCTCTCGGGATCAGAAAGTTTTGTCTCTGGATCGGTGTCAGCCTCTAACCTAGTTGAGAACCTGCGCTCTCCCTGCCATGGGATTGTAACGCTGCAGTGAGGGCTACGCCTCCTCTACAGAGAGACAGGAGAGTTTGGGGTGTGCTGCTGTCCTGGGAGGTACGAAGCCAGTTCTCTTTGTTTCCTCAAAAGATTCATGTTTATTAGAAGCCCAGGCAGTGTTTCCTAACAACCCTCCCCAGGGGATGGCTGGGATTGACAACACGAGCAATTTTCTTGCAAGCCTTGTGGAATTTGGTATTTTTCATGAAGTCTAAACTCCTGGACTCTTCTCATTAACTGAAAGTCTTAGCTTTCTTTTTTTTTCTAGGTCTCATGACTGCAAAGAAAAGCTTAAAAACATGACCCTTAAGCCTCATAAATCAGAAGTTAAATAATTTCTTTTTAAAACTCAGCCCAAACGTCCCTATTAAAGAAAAAAAAATTAAGAAAGAGAGAAAGAGGCAAGAGCTCATGACATTTTTTAACCAGAAGTCTTCCTTTTTTGCAGGGAGAAGCTGGGGCTGCAGAACCAATTCTTGATTTTTCAACACTCAGAATATATATATAAGTATTACACACAGAAATAAACGCAATACAGTATTCATAATACATATTTCAGCTCTGGTCTTGCAAGTCCCTCCTAGTTTGTGAGTTTATTGTCAAGACACGGTCTCCCCTTGGCCTCTGTGAAAACTGCCAGCAAACTGGAACATTCTTGGAGAGAACAGAGAAGCTAAAATCATAAACATCTGTGACACAGTCAGAACATACAAGCCTATAAATAAATACACCTGAATGCTAACAACTTTCAGTCAAGAAAAATTGTTGTTGACCACTGGCCAACAAGTTGGCAAATGGCTGCAGAAAAACAGCGCTTTTTCACACTGCAGTTTGCAATGGCTCTCACGCCACACAAGCAGTGAACAGGCTGCAGAACGTTGTTTTGTCCCTCTGTGGATGCTGTCCTAGTAAATGATTTTCCTTGATCAAGACTTAATCCAATAAGGAAGACACAATATGAATGTAAATGTCAATTGTAGTTGAGAAATTTGACCTGTTGGTCATAGAAGCAGCTTAATATAATTAGAGCTACTTATTGGAATAAAATAAATGCCCATTGTAATAAGACTCACAGACAACTGTGTGAAGCTAGTGTGAAGAAGAGGGAAAGAAAAATTGCCGAAAGTGAGAAACTGCAAGGTCACAGGCAGGACAGACACCTCCGCTCACTGTTCCTGCCTCCTGGACCGTGTACAAAACCTCTGCACCGCTCTGGCACAGCAGTAATAACACTTCACATTCGGGAAGCATTTTTCATTGAGGGTCTAGGAGAGGTTTGTTGGCATTGATTATTTGAGGTTCATGCTAGCACAGCGCAGACAGAAAAGCTGTAGCTCAAAGAGGTGAAGTGATTTATCCCACGGTCACCCAGTGAGTCACTGGGACAGAGTCCGCTTGACACTGGCACTCCTTTGCTGCGGCCAGCACACCATGCACCGGCCTAAAAGGCAGCATTTGAGTACATGTGATTGCTCTCTGCACTCAATTCCTTTCATCTCCCAGTTCAAATTAGACTCTTTAAGTTTTCCTGCTTTCAAATCCATGCATGGAGTATTTGGGGTTGTGCAAATTTTCTGTTTAAAGGTATCTGCTGGTGTAGTTGGCACCCCATGAAGTGGTCTCTCAGTGTTTAAGACTTGACATTGCTTTGGCAGACCAAGTATTTCAGTGCAAGCAGTGTAAAACCCCGAAACCAAGGGGATGAACTTCAGGCCAAACAGATTTCATCTTACACAATTGCCTAGAGGTACCAAAGCTTGATCTCCATGCCAAAACTCTTAGTTTCTCTCATTCACTGAGACTTTTCAAAGTTTAGCTGTCACTTGGCACAACAAATCAGAGCAACCCTTGTAACACTCAGTTTTCAAGTGTTTATAAACAGTCCTTCAAAACCACCTGCAATTAAGTAAGCAAGTTTTCACACTTACAGGTCCAGATCTCTGGTTCGCATTTTGATGTGGTCTCAACAAAACAGTCTCAGAAAAAGTAAATGCCAAAGACAAAGCAGTGTGTTTTGTCTCAGCTTGACACTTCGCACTCAAGTCTGCAATCTTGGTTGAGATGCAACTCTAGAAAGCAGGACATCTGAATATATATTTAATCAAGGAAGCTAGAAGAAAACTGTTTTAAGAAGAAATGCTGAAAGGATGGAAAAAAAGGATAAAAATAATTATTTCAAAACAAGAACAAAAACAATAATGGCAGTAGAGACAACCCTTGCAGAGCATGGTAAGCATGGAATAACATGCCTGAGAAAGTTATGGGATTCCAAGACATGGCTTCCACCCAAGAATCTTGCGAGCATGGCACAAGCAAACCCAGATAAAGACATTTTTAAACAGCCCCTCAAAACAAAAATTAACAGAAGGAGCCGAACTAGAAAATGTTCACATGTAATTCCAGAGCAGATGGACTGTAAGTCTCTGAAACAGAAGGTCTCACCCACAGAAGTTCCTACCCATCCTTAGAGTATGAGCAACAACAAAAGCAGCGTTGATAGATCTGGATGTGCTTGTGTTCTCTTACCTCTATGAGACTGTGAGACCCAATGCACAGATCTGGAGGTTTAACTCTCCTTGAGCTGAGTGCTGCCAGGCTCACAGATCCGTGGTTGTGGTACAGTACCTCACTTAAACCTGACTGTAGTCAGATTAAAAGTCTTCGGTAGGAACACATGCCTAACAGGGGACCCACATCCCTATCAGGCCAGTGGGCAGCAGGACTCTGCACACTGTGCTTCTGTCATCCTGGTACAAAAAGCTGCAAAACTGGGATTTAGATCCGGAGTTCACTGGTATCTGGAGGTGAAAACCATGGTTTAGGCCCATCTCCTCCATTCAGAGCTGGACCATTGCTAGCCAGCCCACTGGTCTGTCTAGGGAGGTACAGGTTGGGAAGGAGGCATAGCCAGGTGTCTGAACACTGTGTTGCACAATAACGCTGCAGTAGGAATCAGGCTTGTGCAAACCAGACAGAAAACATGTTTTAATTCAAGAAGTCTCCCCAGTAACAGTGTTATGTTGACCTGAAGAGCAACCTCATGAAGTGAAAACTGTAAGGCTATATATACTGGTATGGATCTTACCAGGAGAACAGATGGGACATGAAACATCTGAGCTTGTCTAGGAAGCTGCCTGTATTTTTGTCTGTCCAGATAAACCTTTATTTGTAAGGCAATAGGTAACACACAGACCTTTTGCCAGTGCTCCAGGAACACCAGCCTGCCTGAATTCAGTGGGGTTTGGACATCTCAAACTTTTAACTGACCGAATTCTGAAAGAGCGAATGAAACATCAGTATCAGGGGGGTTACTGGCATGTGAACAGGCAGGTTCCTCACTGGGGGTAGGAGAGTCTGCAATCCAAAAGGATGGAGGAGTTGGATTTGGGGATTGCACAGAGCAATGGCTCTGCTTGAACCAATAGATATGGATCTATTGAACTGGTTCTTCCAGCACAGCCTGCGTGCCTGGACTCCTGGCATTTTTTGTAGTGTAACAGCACATACATGAATGGCAAGGAGTGGCTGAATGAATAAAACACTGCAAGCAGGAGCAATAACTTAGGAGTCGATGGCTTTAGGATGACGATGGTTTTCAGGGTTGTAAATACCAATGAAAGCTTCTGGTCACAAGGCCAGAAAGCCTCAGTAGGGCTGGTCTAGGCACTGCAGTGGCAGTGATGCCCCAAAGATGATGCAGAAGGCAGGGGAGGTGGGAGCACCCTTGCAGCACCCTTTGCACTGGGACCCGCACCCAAGCAGTCTCTGCCGGCACCTCACACCTCATACCCAGTGTCCAGATTTGCACAAGGACAGGGAGTAGGGAGTCACATTTCCCAACATTCAGGATCCTCAAGAGGGGAAGTGATTGTCAAAATAAATATATTTACACATTTAAGTGTAGGCTGTTAAACTCATCCGGGAGTCTGATCCAAAGAACTGATCCCGCCTGTCCTCCAGAGCGCTGGAGGAGCCCATCCCCCTGCTTCGCCACACCTCCGCAATTTCAGCTGCCAGTCCTCATAAACACACACCTGCATAAATCACAGATTTACTGCGGGAAGCTGAGCACTGATCACGATGGCTCTAGCTCCACACAGTAGGCCTGGCTAGAACATGGTAGGAATCCTGCCCTGCAGGGACATTTAAGCAACTGCCAATAATTTCCCATGGTCCCAGTGCCAATAATAATTAAACAGATAAATAGATAGATAAATAGATAAATAAATAAATAAATAAATAAACAGAGGGGGAAATGCAAATGGAGAGGACATGTAAAACTGCCAAACCAAATTCAGGGTGCAAAAGAAAAAAGGAAGGAAGAAAAAAAAAGAGCTTTGAGAAGAGCACAGTCTAGCCAGTAACACTTTCCAGTCCCATCCGTAGCTGAGCTCGGAACAGTAATTCCTTGTTTGCAGGCTTCTCTGTTAGAAGCTAAATGTGATTGCAACTGAAGTACATTGATTAACCCAAAATAACTTTCCCTCAATTTGCTGGCTGCTCAAGAATACTCAGGAGAGCTGCTTTTGTTCTGAACTAGTCACTCAGGAGCTCTGGCTCCGGTCCTTGTGCATCTATTGAAACTGAGTGAACCAGAAAAACGCCAGGAACTGCACAAGGACACATAGTACAGTTTAATTAGTTTAGAGAGAGGAGTTTATTTTTTTTCCAAGCATCACTTGGGCAAATTGTTGTTGTTGTTGTCTTTGCTTTTTTTTTTTTAATGGTCTTGTTAAAATAATTTCATGGTTGCAGTTTTTGTTCCTGTGCTTAGCAAAGCAAACTGTAGCGGTTACAGCTGGTGGAGGCCTGAGGGGGAGGGCTGGGACAGGCGCTCTCTTCATACAAAAAAAAAGTAGTGTGGCATTTTATCACGCTGCCTGCAAAATGATGCGTTTAAAGGGCAGAATTGTCAATGTCAGATGCGAGGCTGAGCTACCTATTAATAAACAGCTCTGCATAGGAAATTCTTTGCAGACTTTAATCAGGAATTTTCCATAGTAACGCCGTGTTCCTACAGTTAGCTCAGCGACAGCGGTTTAAATTCCACCCAATGGACTTTGCATTCGTCTTTGAAAATAGAAATAATACGTGTGAGATCACAGGTGCTTCATTCCCTTCATTAGCAAACATTTTATCATGGCTTTTTATTCCTCTGCTTTCCTCCTTGTACGTATGTGTAAGCTGAAAAGGGAAGTTAATTTTAGAATGAATGAAAGATCTGGAATCAAACCTAGCCTAAAATTCAGGTTCAGATCCAATGCTGTTATTGTCATAAAAGTCTGAAGGATCTAAGAGATCCTTCCACAAAATTACGGAAATCTCACAAGAGTCACTGCTCTCGTAAGTCCCACAAAATCGTATGTCAAACTGTTGCAGGAGTGACTGATAGTGTAAGGTTTTGGCCACCTCTAAACATGGAAACAAGCAAATGCTACTTTGGGGTTTAACTCAGAACGGAGAAAATCAAATCTCAAGACTCTAAAGCAAATGTCTCTCTTTGATCCAAACTCCAACAATTGCGGGGCTTTTTCCATCTCCGGATTTAACCGTTCAGCCACTCCAGCGCTATTCAGCTCTTCGAGAATGCTGGACGTAAAAGAGCCATGTGCATAAAACTGCCTGGGAAAATGAATGCCAGCTCCCCTGCCACTGACTCCTATTCCCTTCAATCATTTTTAGTTTCTTCAAGCCAGTTTTGTACGTCTGTATGAAGCTTGCCCTTATCTTGTCCCGAGCATGGCTGTCCTCCTGGGGCAGCCAAACCCTCCCTCCCCTGGCTCTCTGAGATAACTTCCCCGGGCTTTGTACCCTGACAAGGGCTGCAGGCCCAGTTTCTCATTCTGCAATGAGCAGGTGGAGTCTCCCTTAGCATTACCTGTCATTCCCAATCATTATCTTACCTGCCACCCACTGCAAGATTGAGGCTTACAAGATCAGCAGTCCCATGCCTGAGGTCTGACTCCTAAGTTAACCACCTTATCCCAAAGGCACTTTGTTTGCCAGATAGAGTCCCTGACTGCTTTTCTGCTAAGTGCCACAGGTGTTACGTGTTGTACATGCCACAGGCTAAATAAAAGCTTTAATAACCCCATTACTCCAAGGATAGATGACTTTCCACTTTATTCTGGTTTTCAGTTTTATAGACTAAAACCATCTCAACTGCAGTGGATCTATGCTTAGGCCACAAATTGCTTGAGGCTAAAAGAATATACCAAGGAGGTATCACTGGCTGTTCAGCTTGTTCATATACTTTTCTCTATACGTTACATCTGCTCAGAACCACTGCTGAAGAGAAGGCACTGGGCTAGATGAACACCTGGTCTGATCCAAACTGCACCCTGTTCTTAGGCTTTTATAAAGATATTTGCTATGTGGCCTAGCAACAAAAGGTAAAAAGTTAACCCATAGAGACATCATGCAAATCTCCCCAAAGCGCTGAAAAAATGACATCTGTAGGAAATGTAACAATAAAGAATATGAAATTGTTGTGTCTTATCTCATAAACCAGTATCAGTGCGTTTGAAACAGGTTGGAAATAACAGCTATTGAGGCATCCTAATGGAAGTGCAATAGGCTTCCTGTGGCTTTATTTCTTTTTTCAGGAGCAAGTATTAACAAATTCAGCAGCAAACTCAGACCCCGCATTCAGCAAAACTTCCACGAGCAGCTTAAGGAGTGATTGATGGGTAATTTTCCAGATCTCAACAATAATAAGAACAGCAACAAACATGAAAGGATCCAGCAGCATTTTTGTGCAGTAATGTTTAATGGCTCAGTGTCCTATTGTGACAATTGTTTCCCGGGTCTGTGGGGGGAGCCGGTTTTAATCAATGGAGCCCTTTGGAATCAAATGCAGGTATTTACTCGAACGCGACATGCAGACCAGTGTTTGTCTAGCTAGCAGTCTGCCTGTGTCAGCTAATGCTGTGTTTGGAAGAGGTTTCTGACTCTGACAAAGAAATAGATAACCAGACATTTCCTCATCATCCCATCTAAAAATCTGGGAGTGGACGGCATCCATGAATGAGAGGAGAGACTCTCTGCAATCAATAAAATGAGGCTGGCCTCTGAATCTCGGCAAATAAACAAAGTCGTGATCCCCCAGGTCAGCAGTATAAAGAAGCGGAGAAGACAGGTTGATGATTTTCAACATTTGGCTGTAGGTCTGCTTTTTTCTTATGGGAACTTCACCAGATGAGGAGGTCAGGAGAGGGACCATCACAGGTACCTCAGCATCGGAGTGCCCAGACCCTGACCATAGTTAAGGTCTTAAAAACAATTTAAAACGACGACTATGAGACTCTCGAGTCTCTTCTCTTCACAAAGAAGAATTACTCTCTCCTCTTTCTAAGCATACTGACATGCCCAAAGTCAAATCCGAAGGGACAGAGCCATAGCTACAAGCCTGGACTCTTGAGGAAATACCTAATCCAACAGATTGCCCCAGCAGATTACCTTCATGTGACACACTGCACTGTTGCCCCGTGCTCCCTGCCCAGGAAACCAAACTGAGATGAAGCTGAGTCACAGTTCCTGACATTGATTAGTCCAGCATTACTATGTAATAATGCATATTATTACTTAGTGCTTGATAAGGACAAGTTCCCATTTCACTTGTGAGGCATCTTTGGACTCTAGCTACAAGTGGGCAATTTGAAAAATAAAGAAATGAGCATCCCATACGTCTCATCAATGAAATCAAACTGGGGTGAAACCCTGCCTCATTCCAACAGCTGTCACTAGATTTTTAAGCTGTATGTTAAATGAGCATTTCTGCAAATTGGCAGAGATACGAACCCGGAACCAGAGGCTAAGAAATCCTCTGTATTTGTACAGCCTCTGCTAAAAGTGCTTTATTAGCAGGTCACAAAGTCTCATAGGCTGGAATTTCTGCAGTAAATTGCATTCAGGCTAAGCTCACAAATCATTAGCCATGCAATCTTGTTTATCCTGCTAGGACTTGGAGTTTGTCCTGTTACAAAATCAAAGCAGCAAGGTTGAATGGTTCCAAGTGAAAAGCCTAACGAGTGAATAAGATTCTCTGAGGAGGGAAGAGGGGACCGGAGGGACAGTCACTTAATATAAACATGGCTGGGAGATAGCATGTGAATGGTCCTGGCGAGGTGAACAGCCAGAGAATCACATCAGTGTTACCGTGGGCCCTCTTGTTTATTCTCCAGCATGCTGGGGAGTTTGCTCTGGACACCAACAACCCCTGAAACAGGCTAAAAGCAGTTTTTATTCTTCCACTAATGCATGTGATTAAGACATGTACAAAAGGTTTCCTGGGAAATAAAGCACGCTCCAAGTTTGAGAACTCTGCCTGGTGGGGTGCAAGGCACAGAGAACTGGTTTGAGGAAAGGATGTGGGGATGGTGATTTCATTACCAAAAGCTTCTTAATTAATATATAATAATTAAAAGACAAAGAGATAATGTGTAATTTTTCATATGACAACAAACCAGATTTTGCTCCACAGAGATAAGGCATGACCCCAGCACCAGGTCTTCTCTGACACTGTAGCTCATCACAACGGGGCTGTGGTCCTTTCAGAACTGCTAGTGCAGCTCAGAGCAACCCAAACTGGAGAGTCTACAGAATGAGGTGTCTTGAGAATCAGGCATGACTGGTTGGAGGAGCTGTGGAGAAAAGGAGAAGGTCCAAGAGAAGCTCTTTTACCTCCTGGCAGTCCCCAGGACAGGCAGTGGCTGGACAAGGACCTGCTGGCTGCAGAGGGATTCATCAAGCTTCCACCGGGCTGGATGAAATAGCACAGAGCTTTTTCTCCTCTAAAACACTGCCTTCTATAATTTACTGTTAAACACTTAATCGCCAATTTATTGGTGTCGTTTCGGACCACTCTGTTCCCAAGCTGCACCTCTCCTTACTTTTACCTCCACTCCACACTACTACTCAAGCACAAGTATCATCTTTGGCTACTTCATGTGGTGCTGAGACTCACAAAGCCCAGCCTCTGGGCTTGTTGGGACCTAGTATGGCAAAAAATACAACTAAAATAACTATCAAAAACCAGTACACTTCATGTATTTTAGACAGAAATCCTTCTGCACCAGTCACCTTCTATAGTCCAATATCATTGTCCAGTTTAAAGCCTGTAGCTGCCTTTTCTGGGAGATGCATTGAGATTCTGGCGGCCCATCACCCACCACAGATCATCAAAGCACCCAATCTGCAAACAATTCGTAGGCTGAAATGTATTTGCTGCTCTTCAGCAAACTACTCTCCCTATCAGCTGAATCCGGAAAGCAGATTTGGATCAGGAGAGAGCAACAGGAAGGAATAAAGCTTGATTTTACCAGGTAGTTCTTTTCACAAAAATATTTTTTCTCCTTCCAAGACAATGTTTTATAAGCTCAGGCTAACTTTGCAGAACCCAGAAAATCACCAAGGCGACGCTAAATGTCAAGACTGGCTAACAGCAAACGAGCCATTGCAGCACTGCACACGTGAACAGAACCGTACTACCTCTGCAGTCTGCGAGCAGGGAAAGCCACGTACAGCTTCATGTTATGTTCATCAGTAATTACACAGAAAGCAACACACTATGACCTGAAAAATAAATAACCAGCAATGACACAATGCTGTCCATGGATTACATATAGCTGGCAGAGGGTCAGAAATTGAGTTCAGTTCCAATGTGCAATCAGAGAGCTATTACATCTCATGTGAAAAGTCAAGATTTTTCTTTCATTGCAGCATGTATTAGCATTGCGTGATCCCAGAATAAGAGCTTTTCGCTTCTTCCAATTCGGTAGAATACCTTTTTATGTTAACATTTACATTACCTTCTCTGAGTACATGGAGCACCGTGGGTGAAAGGCATCGCATTTATATGAGCTCATTCAGGAACTTATTTTGTGGTACCCTGCAAGTTCAGTATACAAAACACAGTCTGATTTTACAGCAATTGCACTAAAATGACAGATTTTATTTTTTTTCCAAACTGTAGAAAGTACCTTTTGGATTCTCTCTGTTTGAATAGCAAATATACTGAGAATAGATGAATGCCATGAGCAACAATTGTCATGCTTTCTTCATGAGCTCCCAGGTGTTATTTTCAGCATTTGCTCTGTTATGTTATATAAATACACATGGAGGTAGGGGAGTTGCACATCACCTTTGAGTATCATTGCTAATAATGGATTAGATTCCTCTTCTTATTTCTCAAACCCAACTGCCTCTTTGAAGGAGCCTGTGTAGGGGAAAATCCTTTGCTAATGGTAATTCAGAATCACTTTTAGAGAACTGTCAAAACCGATCAGGACCCAATTCTGCTACGTGGTGTATCAGTCCAAGGGCTGGCATTGAAAGAGAGAATCTCTGAATAATACTTGTGGAGGCAAGGCTGAAATTTTGGCCCAGTAGCTCTAAAAAAGAGTACATGCCTCTGTTCAGACTCCTCTAGCAGATAATTGTATCACATCTCTGCTGCCTTTCACATGAGTGCAGCTATTACGGAGCCAAAACCTGCAGGCACGCCTGCGTACACCCCAAACACTCCCCCCCGACCCCCATCAATCCTGTGATGAGGATCTGCACCAAGGAGCAGGAGCAAGCCCTGCACCCACATAAAATTATATTTTAACACCAGAATAAAAAAAAATCAACATTATAGGCCAGCTGGCATTAGGCAGGATGGGAAAGCAAGAGCCACTGCCAGTTCTCTGATGCACTGCAGCATTGAATTGTGTCAGCCACTGCACTGCTCGTGTGGTTTTGTGGCTCTTCTGATCCAAAAAGAGCAAGCAGCCCCAAGCATTGCAGGTAAAGACGCTTTCAAACTACAAATTTCCAAGGAAGTCACTCTTTCAGGGAGCTAAAACATAAAGGCATTGCAAGAATATGCACAGGGAAATTTAGCAAAAACTCCAGTCAAATGGAGATGGAGGCTGTGGATTTACTGCTTCCCACTTCCCCCACCAGCTCCCTGGTAGCAGCAGGTACGTTTTCTGGCAGCAGAAAGTGCTGGTGCTTTCACAGAGGTGCAGGCATGGGAAAGGCAGAGAGAAGAGGCACACACGTGCATGCAGGAGTCATAAATAGGAGCCCCGCCGGCAGCAGCAATGAGGCATGGAGACAGCAGCCAAACGAAAGGTTACCATCAAATCCCACAGGGATGACTGATGTTGGCGTTTGGCTGCAAGGGAGATAACATCACCAGTGCCCGGAGCTGCTGGAGTTATGGGCTCCGAGCTGGCTGGGGAAGATCGGCCAACTCATCTATCACCAGCAGAAGAAGGGCTGCAGCTGCGCAGCTGGATGAACAAGCAACGTGAGACTCCTGTAACTCAGAAGCACCGAGATGTATCGCAACGGCTGAGGCACTGGGACGTGCCTTGCTCACAGAGGTTGTTATCAGCCCAAGCCTAATTTGGGCTCACAGCTTCACTCTGCCAGTCACCAGAATGGAGGTGAAGGAACCTCAGGACGAGGGAACAGAATGCACTGTCAGCAAGTTTGCTGAGGACACAAAACTGGGAGGAGTGGCTGACACTCCAGAAGGCTTTGCTGCCATTCAGCAAGACCTGGACAGGCTGAAGACTTGGGGAGGAGAAATTCAATGAAATTCAACAAGGGCAAGTGTAGAATACTGCATCTGGGAAAAAACAACCCCATGTACCAGTGTAGGTTGGGGA
>NW_010169440.1:0-5250 GCF_000695765.1 Mesitornis unicolor
GGCCCGGCCGCAGCCACCGACCCTCCCCCGGGGTGGCGGGGGGGGCTCCCGTTTCCCTCCCGGTGCAAACGGTGGAGCTGCCCGAGTGGGTCCCGAGTTGTCCTGGGGGCTTTGCAGCCACTTTGGGGCTGAGTGGGTGGATAAAGCGGGGTTTTTTGTAGCGTAAATAAATCAGCCCGGAGCCGTGTTGGTGTCTGGGGCTTTCCTGGTGCTATGGGGAGGGGGTTTGGGCTTTTAAAATCCAGGCCGGTGTCAGGGCAGGGACGTGGAGGGTGAGGAGGGGTGGTGTGACAGGTTACGTCAAGGTGAGAGGTGCAGCGGCTTCACTTTGGGCTTTAAAAGTAAGTGGAAACTTTACACAAAGTTTTTTCCAAAATCTGTAAGTAGTTTTTTTCCAAAGTCTGTAAGCGATCAAGTGGAGGAAACCGGTGTGGAGACCTGAGCAGCTCAGTGGAAAAATGAGCCTGTTTGGATGTGCAAACCTGCAATCCAGAGCCGCTCTCTGCGAGAAAGTTGTGGTTTTCCTGGGGGAAATCAGGGATCACAGCAGCACACGAGTCGGGGTTTGTCACCGTAGGAAAACTGTGGCAGAAAGGGTCAATGCAAGGTGTGCAGGGAGGTCGGACAGGGATTTTTACGTCCAGGTGAGGCATTGGCAAGGCTGGTCTGGTGTCTGCTTTTTCTCCCTTATGATTGATAACACGATGCAGGGAAATAGCAGAGGATGTAGGGAAGTCACCAGGGGATGTGAGGTGTGGAAGCAGAGCCTTGCAGCCAGGAGCTGGACTTGGTCAGAGCCCTGTAAGGGAAGGCAGGGGGGACACTGGCACAAGCTGTCAAAGCAGCAGCGAGCGGTGGCCCAGGGCCTTGCTGTGACGCCCCAGCTGCGTGTGCTGTGCACCGGCTCAGCCAAACCTCCTTGTTTGTGTGCAGTGACCAACGTCTCGCACACAGCACATGGCCCATGGGCTCACGTGAGCTCTGATGTTCTCTGCACAGGAGAGGTGAAGCGTTTCCAGGCAGCAGTGACTGCTTCTCTGGGGTGGTTCCAGAGCCACAGCGAATGGGGAGCGCGCTGGAAACCTTCTCTGGGGAAAGGTCACCAAGAAAACGAATGGGGTTGTGTGAAATTTAAAGTGCAGGTCAGGCAGGGAGTTTTGTAGCCAGTTATGAGCTATGTCCTCGACCTTTCACTGCTGCTGTGTTGCACTGAGACCGTCGTCTGTTTTCTGTCCTATTCCACAGCTGTCAGTGTCGTGCCACATGCGTTTAGATTTAGAAACAGACCCAATAGGTCGAGTCCTTTTTCCTTACGATTTTAAAGGAAAACGGATAAAGTTTTACAGTGATCAGTTGTCATGTCTTGACTCATTTGTATCTGGGTTTCTGCTCTGCAGGCAGTAGATAGTTTATGCCCCTTCCTCCTAACGACAGCAGAATTCAAGCCCTGACTCCTTTCAGGTAGCTCTGAAAGCGGCACGGATGGCTGAGCTGGTTCAGAGGGGAGGACACAACGAGCTGGCGAAAGCAGCAGAGGCTCCCGGAGCGCCTGCACAGCTCTGAGGCAGGAGGTACAGAACAGTTCTCTTCTCCGGCACACGTCTCGACCGGAGGTCAGGTATTCACGGGCTCAGACACCTCCAGGGAAGGCTGCTCTGAGCCTCAGGAGCCCTGCGCCCTGTGGGGCGGGAGCAGCCGCCGCATCCCCCGGGGCTGAACCAAAGAGGCACCTCAGCGCTGCCGCTCCTTTCGTCTTCTGCTCCTAATGGGCCTTTCCAAACCTTTTTCCCAAGCCTTTTTTGGCACGTTTTCTCAGCGTTGTCGCGTCTCCCGGTGTTTTGCACCCCAAGGGAACCACTCGTGGCGCAGTTACGGTTGCTGGTGGCTCAGCTATTCATAACGTTCGCTGGGCACTTTCTCAATGGGGGTTGGTCGGTTCCCTCGCAGTTGCACATCCTGCCCGCAACTGGCACTCGTGTTGATGTGCAGGCAGGAAGTTCCTCCCTCTGAAGCAATCATGGAGAAAAAGTTTGAGGGTTTGATGCTATTTTAAGAAGAGTTTCTCAGGCAGCTCAGTGCAGTGAAAGAGATCTTTTCCGAGGGTTGTATTTCTGCTAACTGTTTACCGGTGTAGCTGGTGGTGGAGCTATGGTTTTTCTGCTAAAAATGCCGTGCTTTACCAACCAGACAAACACAACTCAAGAACAACTCACTAAGAGAGATTACTGCAGATTCTTGTCATCGTGAAAGCCAGCGGAGCACACAGGAGGTGTATTTTGTTGAACAGGAAGCAGCCTGAGCTTCCATTATCGATGGGTGAGAGTGTAAAAGAAAAAGAATCGATTAAAAATTGCTCATTGCTGTAGAAAAGTTGCTAATCCAGAGAGGCAGAGTCTGCCCCGCGGTACAAGAGTGAAAAAGCAATGAGTAATCACGGCCTGGAGAGCAGCAGCGCCTGCTGCTTTCCTGAAAAAGGTGCCACGCTGCTGATTGCAGCAAGTTTTCTTCCCCAGCCCCACTGACCCGTGTGGGGTGATTCAGGTTGGTTTGCTGGGAAATGGTCTTACTAAAGAATGAGAAAGAAATAGAAGAGAACCTTAATTTCTCTGAGAGGGTCTGGAAGGGAATTCCACGTGAGCAAAGATTGAGAGCGAGTGAGAACAGACTGGGAAGTACAGGAAAAAAGGGGATGAGAAAAGATGAGGTATTTAGAGCTACAAAGAGACACCCACTACAGTATTTGAGGTGGAAGTGCTTGTAAGAGGTAACGCTGGCTCTTAACACTCGCAAAAACGTAATTCAGAAGAAGTTGAACATCGTTTTATTCAGGGAACAGGCATTAAGGGAGAAAAGAGCGAAACGCGTCGCTGCCTGTGAGCACGCAGCATCTTCACGTGGTTGTGGTGCTCAGTGGGTGCTCCCACGCGTTTGCGTGCACGGGTGGAGGGTGCAGTGTGGAGCACCCACCCTTGTGTGATTTCAGGTGAAGATGTTTTGCTGTTGAAGCCATTTGGTCCCGGAGTTCCGGCTGAAAACTGCACCAGGGCAACACCTTGGCAAGACGCCTGCAGGCTCGAGTTGTGCTTGACATGGCCCTGCGCTACTAGACCTGCCATGACGGCATTCTTTCCCAGTGTTCCCAACTGGATTCAAGATGCAAAGCAGGAGGAGGAAGAGACAGGCTGGAAATTAGTGCCCAGACCACGAGGTGAAGAGACCGACAGTCAGGGGAAATGCCAGTGTGAAATATCGGAGACCTTCCCCAATGCGGACAAGCTGAGGACTCACGCGCTCGCTCACAGCGAGCAGAGGCCGTACAACTGCCCCCAGCTGCACTGCGGCAAGGCCTTTGCCTCCAAGTACAAGCTGTACAGGTAGGTGACTGCTGAGCAGTGCTCCCTTACCAGAAGTGGGGGGAAAACGCCTCCTCGTGTGTTTTGTGCTTGAATTTCTGAGAAGGTGGAGGAGGGGGATTGCCCTCATTACCTTGCGGAGCAGTTGAGTCCCAGACTTTACCGTACTTGGCATCTCTTTAAGCACCTTCCAGACGACCTCAGATGATACTTTGTCCTGAGCTCGAGATGTTTTCTGTTTCACTGAGGAGGAAATGGAAGCAGAAAGTGAAGTTCACAGATTAAAAAGCAAAATGAAAAGCAAGAGTAGCGTTCCCATTTCATAAGCTCTGCCTGTAGCTTTAGTCACAGGAGTATTTCTGTGGCAGCTGTTGTTCTAGTGTGAAGACGTAGAGTTCCTCTTTGTGTACTGAATAATTAAATGGTCTGATCACTAGGAACTTGCTGAGGGGAGACCTCATCACCACCTACAACTGCCTCAAGGGAGCTTGTAGAGAGGTGGGTGCTGGGCTCTTCTCCCAGGTGATGGGGGATAGAACAAGGGGAAACGGCACCAAGCTGTGCCAAGGGAGGTTCAGGTCAGAGATAAGGAGGAAGTTCTTTACTGAGAGGGTCGTCAGAAGCTGGAACAGGCTGCCCAGGGAGGTGGTGGAGTCACCATCCCTGGATGTGTTTAAAGAGCGGGTAGACGAGGTACTTAGGGATATGGTTTAGGGGGTAGACAGGAGC
Organism: Mesitornis unicolor; assembly: GCF_000695765.1. Taxonomy (NCBI): domain Eukaryota; kingdom Metazoa; phylum Chordata; class Aves; order Mesitornithiformes; family Mesitornithidae; genus Mesitornis; species Mesitornis unicolor. Next base: position 4,083 of record NW_010169440.1, read on the forward strand.
GGTTGGACGTGATGATCTCAGAGGGCTTTTCCAACCGAGCCATTCTGTGATTCTGTGAACCGAGCGTCGGAGAGCGTGAGAGAGCAGGGCGAATCAGTCGGCAGCGGCTGTCAGCGGGCACAACAGCCCGATGCCTCCTGATGAATGACGCAGTCTCCCAGCAGACGAGCGGTTCTTGTCATGAACTGCCATGGTTTTCTTGTCACTTCCTGCTTTGGGAGCCTCAGCAGAGAGCACGGGAGCCGAGTGGGTGACTGAAGGGAACCTGCGCGCAGGGGATGTGTTCTGGGGAGGACGGGCGCTGCTGAGGCAGACTCTGTTGCGTGAAGAGCTGTGCTGCTGTGCACGTGGCAGTCAGAAGCCACCTGGGGTTTTTGTGGCCTGAAGCGTAGCACACCAGGACAAATTTGAAAAAGCAGCGCGCGTTCCCCTAGGGGTTGGACGCTGGCCTAAACTCTCCTGCTTTTCTCCCAAAAGGCACATGGCCACACACTCTGCTCAGAAGCCCCACCAGTGCATGTACTGCGAGAAGATGTTTCACCGCAAGGATCACCTTCGCAACCACCTGCAGACCCACGATCCCAACAAGGAGGCCCTCCACTGCCCCGAGTGCGGCAAGAACTACAACACGAAACTGGGCTTCAGGCGCCACCTGGCCATGCACGCGGCTGCCAGCGGCGACCTCAGCTGCAAGGTTTGCCTCCAGACCTTTGAGAGCACCCAGGTCCTGCTGGAGCACCTCAAGGCTCACTCGCGGAGGGCTTCCGGTGGAGCGAAGGAAAAGAAACACCCGTGCGACCACTGCGACAGGCGCTTCTACACCCGGAAAGACGTGCGGAGGCACTTGGTGGTGCACACGGGAAGGAAGGACTTCTTGTGCCAGTACTGCGCCCAGAGGTTTGGGCGGAAAGATCATCTGACCAGGCACATGAAGAAGAGCCACTCCCAGGAACTGCTGAAGATCAAGACGGAGCCGGTGGACATGCTGGGTCTCCTGAGCTGCAGCTCATCCGTGGCAGTGAAGGAAGAGCTGAGCCCCGTCCTGTGCATGGCATCCAGAGACATGATAGGGGGCAAGAGCTTCCCGGGCATGCTGCCCGTGGGCATGTACAGCACCCACCTCCAGACCGTGCCGAGCTCAGGGATGCCCCATTCGCTGGTTCCCAGT